>NW_024067801.1:0-300000 GCF_009389715.1 Phoenix dactylifera
AATTTAGTTTATCTTGTATTTCATTATTAGAATTTCTTTCTTTTGAAATTTTCAGATTTAGTTTCTTAAGATTTTTATTCTTCACAGCTAATTTTCTACATTCACCATACAAATCATGAAAAGTATTTAATAATTCATCATAAGATAATTCTTCTTGAAAATCATTTGAGGTAAGAGTAGATTCAGATTTTACCTTGTCTTCTTGTGCCATAAAGCACGAGTTAGTTACCTCTTGTAGTTCCTTGGAGCTAATATCATCATTGTTGCTCCTAACTTTTAATTTCTTGCTTGACTCTTTCTTGGTCAAGGCTTTCTTCCTTTTTATCTCTTTCTTCCTTTCTTCTAGCTTCCTCTTCTTCTTTGTCTTTAGGAAGCTTTTGAATCTTTCTTCCTGATTTAGAGTGTTTCCTGCATGCTCAATGTTAGTCTTGCAATTATCCTCAAGTAAACTAACATGGGGTTCTTCGAAAATATCATAAGTTGCTTCAAGAGTATCCCATATTTGTTTGGCAGATGAACATATATAAATTTGGTTGAAAATATTTTTATTAAATGCACAGTAGAGAAGGTTCATAGCCTTAGCATTTAGTTCAGCCAAATTTTTATCGAACATACTTTCAATTAATTTCGTGGGTGTGTGTAGGCCATTTGTTATGACATTCCATAACTCATAGTTTTGTGATTGAGTAAAGATTTTCATTCTAGCTTTCCATTGAATATAGTTAGATCCATCAAACAGTGGAGGTCTGTTTGTGGAAAGTCCCTCAGCAAGTAATACGTTATGTGGGGTTGTCATGATCTTTGGCTCTAGTCGGTTAAGACTACAAATAATATTTGAGCACCTGCTCTGATACCACTTGTTGCCCAGTAGATACAACCCAAGAGGGGGGTGAATTGGGTCTTTTAAAACTTTTATGCTACTTCTAACTTTTTGATTAACTATGCTAAGTTATATAGATGCGCAGTGAATTAAACTTAGCAACAGTTTGATTTATTAAATGGACTTGATTAAAGTATGCTTGCAACTAAAGATGCGGATAATAGTTAAGCAAGCAATTATCTAAGTAAGCAAGTTAGAATGACAAAAAGCATTACAAACACAAAACATATAGTGGTTCGGTGCACCCCAGCACCTACATCCACTCCCCAAGACTCTTGGGAATTTCACTATAATCCTACCGATTACAGCGGTTGTTTTACAAGCTCACAACCCAACTTGTTGTTTTACGAGCACAACGAACTCGGTCGGTTTTCCCAGGCTCACCGACTAGAACCAACCCCGATTGTTTTCCCGGGCTCACAATCAAACCCTTTCACGTTGGTTTTACCCTCGGCTCACCAACAAACCTAAACCCGTTGGTTTTCCCTTTGGCTCACCAACAAACCTTACACCGTTGGTTTTCCCTTTGGCTCACCAACAAACCTTACCCCTTGATTCAATCCCGTGATTGAATCAAGTTACAAGATTATAACAAAGTTTAAATAAATCAAAGCTTCTTAAACAAGCAAATATAACACTATAAGCAAATAGAGTAAAGTGAAGTCCTCAAACGAGTTTGGAAGATGAAGGAGCTCGACTTCTTCTTTACTTGACCCTCTTCTGATTTGGCACGAAGTGGAGGATCACTGAGGCAGCACACGGATGGAGAGGAAGCTTTGGGATTCACTTGATGCTCTTCTTCCTCTATTTCACTTTGAATGGCCCTTTTGTGCTTTTGGGAGATTTCCTTTAATCCTGTTTGAGATCTCTTCCCTACAAGTTTCTCTCCCACTTCCATGCCTTCTCCCCTAGCTTCATCCGTTCTTGTTTTTATAGCTTTAGATGGGTGGAAACAAGAATATAGCCGTTAGAGACAAGAAAAAGAGCGTTGGACACAGTCTGCATTTCCTGACAATGTTACGTTGGGATCGGAGTCGACTCGCGCGATCAGAGTCGACTCGCCTGTTGCAGGAGTCGGCTCGTTGCTTTACTGGAGACGACTCGGCTACTGTTCCAAATTTGAATTAAAGTGCATGCCCTTGACTGGGAGTCGACTCGACTTAACCCGGAGTCGACTCGCCAACATCTGGAGCTGACTTGGCATCTTCGGAGTCGGCTCATCCCATGAATCCAGAGGACATACTTTCTGATTTTCTTCCTCGAGTCGACTCGGATTCTCTTGGAGTCGACTCGGCTCTCAGAGCCCGAAAACTGATCCTCTGCATTTTTGGGGTCGCGCTGCCTTGGAGTCGACTCGAACTGTCTGGGAGTCGACTCGAATCTCAGAGGCAGTAACTTGGTTTTCTGTCTGTTGATGGTCGCGGAGTCTCGGAGTCGACTCGTGCAATGCGGGAGTCGACTCGAATCTCAGAGTCCCAAAAATGCTCTCTGACTTTTTCCTTGTGTTCCGCTGAGAGTCGACTCTTGCTTTCTTTGGAGTCGACTCGGCAACCATTGGAGTCGACTCGAATTCCTTAGGAGTCGACTCGAAGACTATTCTTTTGAATTTTCCTTTGAATTTGCTCCTCCAATTTGAATCTTTTGAACTTTAAAGTTGGGCCAATGAATTGTAGCTTTCTTCTAACTTTTTCTTGAGTGCTTTTGGAGGCCTTCTTGTGTTCTTCCAACTTGCTATGTTCCTTGCAAAATAAATATCTTTCTCCTTGCAACATAAACATTAGTATCTATACTTCAAGGTGTTGTGATCATCAAAATCAATCTATGAATCAATCTTTGGGTCATCATACTTGCAGTGAGATATAATAAAGATCCTATCATACCTCTATACATCTTTTGATCTACAGATTTACCTGATTCATCTTGGTCTAGTTTGCATGATGAGCTCATGGGTGTGCTGATTGACTTGTTTCCCCTCCATATCAAACTTCTTAAGCATCTCCTTGATGTATTTAGCTTGATTGATGAAGATCCCTTCTTCAGATTGTTTGATTTGAAGCCCGAGAAAATAGTTCAGCTCTCCCATCATGCCTCATTTCAAACTCACTCTGCATCAAGTCAGCAAATTCTTCGCAGAGGCGATTGTTAGTAGCACCGAAAATAATATCATCAATATAAATCTGCACTACTAACATATCTTTGTTTTTCTTCTTTAAAAACAGTATTGTATCTACATTTTCCCTAGTGAACTCATGTTCTAGTAGAAATTTGCTAGGTCTTTCATACCATGCTCTAGGTGCTTGTTTCAAACCATAAAGTGCTTTGTTCAATTTATACACATGATTAGGGTATTGATGATTTTCAAAACCAGGAGGTTGTTCTACATACACCTCCTCATTAATATATCCATTTAAAAATGCACTTTTTACATCCATTTGAAATAATTTGAAATCCTTAGAGCATGCAAAGGCTAGTAATAATCTAATTGCCTCAAGCCTAGCTACAGGAGAAAAGGTTTCATCAAAATCTATACCTTCTTCTTGATTATACTCCTTTGCTACTAGTCTAGCCTTATTCCTAATTACGATTCCATTTTCATCAAGTTTATTTTTATATATCCATTTGGTACCTATAATTGAATATTCAGAGGGTCGTTCACTAGGTTCCATACCTTGTTTCTAGTAAATTGGTTTAATTCTTCTTGCATTGCATTTATCCAATTTATATTTTTTTCAGCTTCTTCTATGTGTTTGGGTTCAAAATGTGAGACAAAAGCTAGATGGTTATTTAAGTTCCTAAGAGATGCTCTAGTCCTAACAGGTTGAGATGGATCATCTAAAATTAATTCCTTAGGATGCCCATGAGCATACCTCCAAGCCTTAGTCAGCCCATGATCCACAATAGCCTCTTGGCTTGATGATGCATTTCCAATTAATTTTTGTTCATCTTCTTGTAATGTCATCTCATCAATCTTTTCTTCAAGTATTTCAGCATCATCATTAAGATCAACTCTCTTGCTAGAAGAGATATCACTAGAATCATCAAAACTACATGTATAGATTCTTCTATAACAAGGGTTCTTTTATTAAAAACTCTATAGGCTTTACTAGTTGTAGAATATCCCAAAAATATACCCTCATCAGATTTAGAGTCAAATTTACCTAGATTATCTTTTCCATTATTATGAACAAAACACCTACATCCAAAGACATGAAAATAGTTTACTTTTGATTTTTTGTTTTTCCAAAGTTCATAAGGTGTTTTTTTTATAATGGGTCTCAATAAAACTCTATTTAATATATGACATGAGGTATTAATGGCTTCTCCCCAAAAGTACTTAGGGAGGTTACTTTCACATAGCATGGTTCTAGCCATTTCCTCTAGGGTTCTATTTTTTCTTTCTACAACTCCATTTTGTTGTGGTGTCCTAGGTGCAGAAAAATTATGAGTTATTCCCTTTTTACTACAAACTCATCAAATAAATGATTTTCGAATTCGGTTCCATGGTCACTTCTAATTGCTATGACTGAAGTATCTCTAGCATTTGTTACTTCCTTATGAAAATTTCTTAAAACTGAAAATGCTTGATCTTTATGAGCTAAGAACATGACCCAAGTATATCTAGAAAAGTCATCTACAATAACTAGACCATATTTATTTCCTCCTAGACTTGTGGTTCTAGTTGGTCTGAATAGATCCATGTGTAGTAGTTCTAGAGGTCTAGAGATAGAGACACACTTTATGGATTTAAAGGAGTTCCTTGATTGTTTGCCATATTGACAAGCTTCACATATTTTATTCTTTTCCAAACTTTAGTTTTGGCAAACCTATCACGGAATCTCTTTTAACTAGTTTTGATATTGTGTCTATACTTGCATGACCTAACTTTCGGTGCCATAACCAACTAGCATCATTATCCTTAGTTTCATTAACAACTAAACATGGGTTATGTTTGGCAAGATCCTCAAGGTCTACTACATACACATTCCCACGTCTTATTCCTTTAAAAACTAAAACATTGTCATTTGAGTTGGTTATGATGCATAAGGATGGTTTGAACAAAACATCAAAACCTCTATCACACAATTGACTAATGCTAAGTAGATTATGTTTAAGACCATCAACATATCGAACATTATCAATAAAGGTTGAAGGGGTAATTTATACTTTACCTATACCAATGATGTGACCTTGGTTATTGTCTCCAAATGTCACAGCACCTCCCTTCTTAGGCTCAAGGGTGAAGAATTGGTCCTTGTCACCCGTCATGTATCTTGAGCAGCCACTATCCAAGTACCAACAATTTTTGTCGACCTTGGCTGCAAGACACTCCTACACAAGCAAATCATACAATTTTAGGTACCCAAATTTTTTTGGGTCCTTCATGGTTAGTAATGTTGGTTCCTTTTG
Organism: Phoenix dactylifera; assembly: GCF_009389715.1. Lineage (NCBI taxonomy): Eukaryota > Viridiplantae > Streptophyta > Magnoliopsida > Arecales > Arecaceae > Phoenix > Phoenix dactylifera. Next base: position 5,288 of record NW_024067801.1, read on the forward strand.
GAACCCAAATCCTTTTAATTTTTCTTTTAGTTTTTTCTTTTCTATAATCACACACATTTGTTTTATGTCCTAATGTTCCACAGCAAAAACATGTTATTTTCTTAGTTTTACTTTCTCCTGCTTTAACAAAAAAATTACTAAGGATTTTTTGCTTATTTTTAGGTTTATACCCTAAACCAGCTCTATTGAACACAGCTCATTGACTATTAAGTATCATTTCTAATTTTTCTGAGCTATATGTAAATTTTTCTACAAAAGGCTTGTACTTTTCAAGTTCTAGTGTCAATTTTTGTTTTTTCTGTTTTTAGTCCATTTAGGTCTTTTGTGAGACTCTCTTTTAAGATTTGTTTATTGTTTTTAAGTTCTAATATTTCTTTGGTCAGCCTTTCGTTATCTTTAGTTAAGGTATTAGTCTTTTGAATTAAGATTTGGTTGCTTGTCTTAAGTTCTGAATTTTCTTTAATAATAACATCTTTATCCTTAACTAATGTATCATACTTATGGAGGTGAGTTTGGTTAGTTAGTTTTAATTCTTTGTTTTTATGGTTTATTGTCTTATACTCGTCCATTAATTCATTGAAGGCATCATATAACTCATCGAAAGTAAAGTCTAAATGTGTTCCGGATGTTACCTCATTGTCGTTAGCCATAAAACAAAGGTTGGCCTTTTCTTCTTGTTCCTCATCCGATGATGATGATGATGTGTCGGAGTCCGATAGGGTGGAGACAAGGACTTTTTTTTCTTGTACTTGCTCCCCTTCTTCAGCAAAGGACACTCAGCTCTGAAGTGCCCCGGCTTCTTACACTCATAACATCCAATCCCCTCATTTTCTCTTTCTTTACCTTTATCCTTGTGATAGGAGGTTGAGGGGCCTCTCCCTTGATAAGAGGACTTCTTCCGGTTGATGAATCTTCGGAATTTTCTTACAAGGAGTGCCTCATCATCATCTCTCTCATGTCTTCCTCTTCACTGCTACTGCTGCAAGACACATCTTTGTTAGTGGAAACAGATTTTAGTGCTATTACCTTTTTCTTGTGAGAGGACTCTTCTTCATTGTGTTGTTTCATCGTTAGCTCATGCGTCATGAGGGATCCAAGTAGCTCCTCGAGTGGCAGCTTGTTTAAATTCTTAGCCTCTTGGATTGCCGTCACCTTGGCTTCCCATGACCTTGGTAGACAACGAAGAATCTTCCTGACAAGCTCACTGTTAGTATAATTTTTGCCAAGGCTTTTTAGGCCATTGACAATGTCAGTAAATCTAGTGAACATGCAAGTGATTGTTTCATTAGAATCCATCTTAAATAATTCATATTTATGAACTAATATATTTATTTTGGATTTTTTTACTTGATTTGTGCCCTCGTGGGTCACTTCAAGTCTATCCCAAATCTCTTTTGCAGAAATGCAAGTAGAGACTATTGAATTCATTTCTATCTAATGCACAATAAAGCACATTCATTGCTTTGGCAATTTAGTTGTGCCTTCCTAATGTCATTGTCATCCCAATCCTTTTCAAGCTTGGGTATGGTGACACCCTCTACATAAATGGATGGGATGTATGGTCCTTTTAGAATGGTGGTCCACATCTCATAGTCTTGGGCTTGGATAAATATTCTCATCCTAGCCTTCCAATATGAGTAGTCGGATCCATTAAAAAATGGAGGTCTCTGTGTGGACTGGCCCTCAATGTGAGAAGATCCAAATGGGGTTGTCATTTTGATCTTTTACTCTTTGGGTAATAGAGTTCCTGCTCTGATACTTGCCCAGATAGACAACCCAAGAGGGGGGGTGAATTGGGTTTTAAAATAATTATTGCAATTAAATGGTTTGTGAAATACTAATTAATACTTTTTGCAAGTTGATTAATTAGATGCTATGTGCAGTGAATGAAATGAAAGTAAAAGACGACAAGGCAATCACAAACACAATGATTTTATAGTGGTTCGGAGCTAACCTTTGCTCCTACGTCTACTCTCCAAGCCTCACTTGGAAATTCACTATAACCCCTCGGATTACAGCCGGTTGTTTTACAAGCTCACAACCTAACTTGTTGTTTTACGAGATCACAACGAACTCGGTCGGTTTTCCCAGGCTCACCGACTAGAACCACCCGATTGTTTTTCCGGGATCACAATCAAACCCTTACACGTTGGTTTCAACCTAGGCTCACCAACAAACCTTTACACCCTTGATTCAATCCCCTGATTGAATCAAGTAAGGACCAAATGGATAGAAAAATAAACAGAAAAATACAGCTTCTAAACAAGCAGATATTCAGCAATATAAATAGGAGAGAAGTTAAGAGCCCTCAAACAAGTTTATGATGATGTAGAGGAGGGCTTCTCGAACTCTGGGTCTCCTCTTGAATGTCTTGAAGACTTGAAGGCTGAAGGAGACTTCTTTAATGCTGGGAAGAGTTGGTTGAATGGAGTTAATGGCCCTCTTCCTTCTTTTCCGTTGAAACCCTTTGGCAGATGAAGATTTCGTATTTTCTTTGAAAGGAATATGACTTCTCTGCCTTGCTACAGTTCTCTGTGGCTATTTAAGCCATTCCCCACGGAAACTAGCCGTTAGACACAATCTTCTAGCCGTTCTGCACATTCTGCACATCCTGACAATGTTTCCGTTGGGATCGGAGTCGACTCGCGCGATCTGGAGTCGACTCGGCTGCAGCAGGAGTCGACTCATGCTTTTCTGGAGTCGGCTCGGCAACTGTTCCAGATTTGAATTAAAGTGCTCTTCTCGACTGGGAGTCGACTCGACTTAACCCGGAGTCGACTCCCCAAAGTCTGGAGCTGACCTGGCACTTTTGGAGTCGACTCATTCCAAGGAATCCATAGAGGTATTCTTCAACTTTGCTCACTCGAGTCGACTCAGAAATTCTGGGAGTCGACTCGGCGCTCAGAGTCCGAACTCCCGATCTTCTGTCTTTTGGCTCGTGCCGTCTTGGAGTCGACTCAGACTGTTTCGGAGTCGACTCGGCTCTCAGTATCCGAAAAACAGTCTTCTGTCTTTTTGGGGTAGCGCTGCCTTGGAGTCGACTCGAACTGTCTTGGAGTCGACTCGCCTCTCAGAGACGAAAATATTGTCTTCTGTCTTTTTGGGGTCGCGCTGTCTCGGAGTCGACTCGAGCTTTGCGGGAGTCGACTCGGCTCTCAGTATCCGAAAGTTGCTCTCTGACTTTTGCCTTGTATTACACTGGGAGTCGACTCTCGCTTCCTTTGGAGTCGACCTGCCAACCATCGGAGTCGACTCGCGTTCCTCAAGAGTCGACTCGGCTCTCAGGGTCCAAAATAACTTCTCTGTCTTTCTGTCTGTAACTCCCTGGAGTTGACTCATACTACTCTGGAGTCGACTCGGCAAGCATCGGAGTCGACTCGCGCTCTTCAGGAGTCGACTCGCTGACAGGTTTTGAGTTGGATCTTTCGGTTCGTCTGTCTGTTCTCAGTCGGAGTCAACTCGTAATGTTCAGGAGTCGACTCGAGCCTGTTCCAGTGCTTCTGATACGCTTGGAGTCGACTCGTAATATCCCGGAGTCGACTCGAGTCTCAGACTTTGGTTCAAATTGACTTCTTAACTTATCTAAAATGTCTTGAACCAAATCTAAAGACACTTAACCATAAATTTACAAGAATTTTACTGAAACACTAGATTGAATTCATTAGTAAACATAAGATATACTCAAATGCTTTGAGCTCATCAAAATCAGATAGGGTTATAATCAATCACTCCACAACCTCCACTATTTAATGGCATAAACTACACACATTGGAAAGCACGCATGCGCATTTTCATTCAAGCACATGACTATAATTTATGGAGTATCATAGTCAATGGGCTACACACAAACACTAATCATGATAAGAAAATGGCTCAGCAAAATGCAAAAGCTATGAATATTCTATATTGTGCATTAGATGATAGTGAATTTAATAACATATCTTTTTGCATAACTGCTAAGGAAATCTGGAATATGCTTGAAGGTAAATATGAATGCACTAACATTTTTAGTGAGTCTGAAACTAGCTCTGGAGAAGAAGAGTAGCAAACTGAAATTAAAAATCCTTGCTTTATGGCACATAAAGATAAGGTATGTATTGGAACACAAAGTGATTTCTCATTCCAAGATAAAGTACATGCTGAAACTCAATCTGATTTTACATTTGATGAACTTCATGATGCTTTTTCTGATCTATACTTAGAATATAAGAAGCTTAGTTTAAAGAATAAAAAGCTAAATCAGAAAAATCTATCTCTTGCTGAAAGCTATAATATAACTCAGAAAAATAATAAATTACTTTCAAAGGACAATGAATGGCTAACTAAAGAAGTTAACAAATTTAAGCCTATAGTTAAAAAATTTACTATCAGCTCTGAAAAACTGAACTTAATGATAAATAATCAAAGAGCTGAATTTGAAAAGGCTGGATTAGGATATCAATCTTGGTACACACAAAAATCTCTTAATGATATATGTATTAAATCCTCCACTATCTATCCGAAAACGGATTCTAATTTATCTGATGAACCTAATAAAATTAAAAATCTATCATCTACTTATATTAAATCGATGTTTGTTAAATTTAATAAGAGTATGCAGAAATACATTCCTTATAATCCTAAAATCTGCAAGCCTATGGACAAAATAGCTATTAAGAAAATATGGGTTCCAAAAGGAACAATAATAGCTAACCTACAAGGACCCAAAAGAGCTTGGGTTCCTAAGTTGAAAATCTGAATATTTTCTGTAGGTGTGTCTAGCACTCAAGGCTCCAACAAAAGATGTTAATTTAGACATTGGGTGCTCTAGACATATATTAAAGAATGAAACTTAAAATATACTTAAGAAAAGTAATTGAAATGAAAAGAATAATGAAATTAGTAATCCTTGCATCTCATCATTCTCTTTGCCTTAGTATCTAATTAAAACATAAATTGGAGGTATTAATCAATTTTGTGATATAGGTAATATTTTTAAAAATATAATCAAATCACTTCATTTTATAGTATGCTTTACTTACTGCTGGATAAGTTGCTAAATGATTAATCAATTTATTAAGAATAACTTTATGAATTCTCTATATGCTTGATTGAAAGTTTTTATCAATGGTATTATCTTTTATTGATCATAGACATGAGAATGTATACTTGGTATGCCTTTAAATATATGCACTATGAATACCAAGATTAAAGAAACCACTTTTGGCATATAAAATCAACTCATACTAGTATGTACTTAATCTCAAAAGACTTTGTCATTGGCTTACTTAAATTAATTTTTGCAAGGTCAAAGTTTGCTATGTATGTCATCTAGAAAAACAAACTAGAATCATTTCTAAATCTGAAAATATTGTTTTCACCTTTAGCCTTTGAAAATTCTCCATAAAAATTTATTTGGATCTCTAGGATTGTGAACCTAGGAGATAAGCTTTCTGATTTTGTAATTGTGGATAATTTCTCAAAGCTAATATTGGTTTTGTTTTTGGCACTTAAATTGAAATATTTTCTGCATTAGCACAAACTTACAAAAGGTTTCAAATGAAAAAGGTTTGCAATTTGTTAATAAGTTTTGCATAGAAAATAATATTGAATACAATTGTTTTTGCACCAAGAACACTATTGCATATAGGGGTTATAAAAATAGAACCTTTGTTGTGTAAGGACAATGCCTTGTGATAGCAGTTGATTAATGCTATCATCACAGCTTGTCATATTATAAGGTTTCTATTAAATCTATTTTTGAAGAAAACCCTATATGAACTCATGAAAAACAGAAAATCAAATGGTGCATACCTTCATGTTTTTCAGTTATACATATTATGTTCTCAAGAATGAAATATATGCCAAATCTGATAAAACAAGTGCTTCTTTGGATATTACTCTTTAAGCAATGCATATAGAATATTCAATGAAAAGATACTAGTTGTAGAAATGTCAATTCATATTATTCTTATTAAAACTAGATCTTTTATTGAAAATATAGTTTGTCATTTTGCTTCTATTTAAAAGACATTAAGAAGAATGAACAAGATGATAATTGGTTAAGTTAAACTAAATCATTTTGAAAGGGATAAAATTTGAAATCTTGTTGAAGAATCTGAAAACTTTTTATATTTGGAACAAAATTGAGTTTTTCGGAAACACACTTAATTAAGAAGAATTGGTAATTACTAAAAGAATTAATCAGAAAAGATGAAATAGATCTTGATGAAATCTTTGCATGATTAGAAGTCAAAGATAACCATTTTTATTTGTTTGTTTTATGAGACTTATATTTTGTCAAATGAATGTGTAGAATGAACTTCTGTGTGGTTATATCATTAAAATTTTTATGTAAAAATAACCATCTATATTTGAAAAACATTCATTACAAACATGATGAAACACTATTTGATTTAGAACAAGCACCAAGAGCATAATATGAAAGATTAAGTAACTTTTTGATAGAAAGTAATAGTGATAAAACTATGTATCAAAAAGAAAAATTCTGATATCATAATTGCTCAAATATATATTGATGACATTATTTGTGGTGCTACTAATGAAGCATTATGTAAAGTTTTTACTAAGCTCATGCAGGATGAGTTTGAAATGAGTAAAATGGATGAACTAATCTTTCCTCTCGAACTCCAAACTAAGACAAATAAGAAAGGGAATCTTCATTGGCTAAAGTAAGTTCACAAGAATATTCTTACAGAAGTTTGGCATGAAGAAAGGTATATCTATGACCCCATATTGTAGAGTTTAAAAATGATGAGCAAGGTAATTTTATTGTTTGAAGCTGTATTACTATATCATACAGCTTGTAGGCCAATTTGTATACTCATTTTGTGCTTACATGCAAAGATATCAAACTAATTCTAATGAATCACATCTAAATGATATCAAAAGATTCATAAAAATCTGTTGAGATAGTAAAAACTAAGTAAATACTCCAATCTTAAGTAAAAGCAGAGCAAGAATAATATATTCAGCACATTTGTGAGACTTGTGTGAGCATTCTTTTGGATGGGATAAAATCTGTAATAAACTATAATTAAATAGAAAGAGTTTGGAGTGAACATTTTTAAAAAGAACAGTTTAACCTTTCTATATTGCTCATCATAGGGATGGTGCCAATAGGGAGGCTAGTGGTAGTACCTCGTGCCCCTTCCAACTCCACCAGATAGGGAACAAATATAATATAGAGCATAGAAAAGTAAAACCGAAAAATAAATGAAGATAATCAAAATGTTCATTGAGTGGTTAAAGAAAGAAATTAAAAAAAAAATTGGAGAATGAATGATAAATAAATGAAAATATATAAGAAGGTTGTGAAAAAGCAAATGAAGTTTCAATCACTTGAAAACACACCTTAAGGATAAAATCAGCACTAAATTGTATTTAATAGGGAGAATTTTATTTGAAAAGAATTGATTTTGATCCATGACATGCTTGTTATGTTTTGCATACTTTGAATTATATGTTTTCAATATTCAGTTTGAAATGCTCCATGCTTGAATAATTTGATTGAAACATGTTTCTACCAATAGCAAATTTATTTTTCTTTTTATGACACTCATAATTTGGAATAGGCTTTAACTTTGTATACAAGTTTTTGCTTCACCTTTGACTTCGAAATAACTTGTGTTCCAAAGCCTAATGAAAATTGTTTTTACTTGTATTCTATACTCATCAATGATATTTTGGATTTCTCTTGTACTCTCTTGATCAAAAACAAAATTTCTTATCAAATCGGTTCCAATGCTTGAATGTTTGAAAAATTATGTAAGAATTTTTCTAAAAATATTTTTGAAAGAAATTTTAGATTTGTTGTTCATGATCACCTTTGAAATCTGAAAGTTGAATATATTTATAAAAAGAAGAAGAAAAGGAGACTTCTATTTTAATGAATATCTTTTGAAAAATAAAAGAAAAGGATAATCTGAATTTGCAAATTAGGCAGAATGAATTGATTATAATTTATCTTTCAACTTGCCTAACATTAGTATATAATGTCCTCCAATTTGTACCAAAATTCAATATGAATTACAAAGATTCTGGATGTGCTCTAATATTTTTGAAATATGTGTTTTCAATCTTAATAGTTTAAGATGAGCAATAATGTAGAAGATGCATATCTCAAATTATAATCCTGAAAATTTCTTTGAAAATTTTTATAAAATTCAGAATCTGATTTTGTATAAAAGCTTAAATTTAATTTAAAAATGCTTCTATCGTTGCATTTTTGTAACTTTCATTATATGCTTCAAAGATTGCATCATGCTGGAAAATAATTTACTATGATTCTTAGATAAAAACTACAGCTTAAGAAAAATAGAATTAATTTTGATACCTTGGTTGTTTGCTCCGATACGCATCTGAAACATATCATTTTTTATCTTATAAGTGTACTGAAATTGGTCTAAATGATGTGTTTTTCAATGATCTTGATTGCAAACAAATGGTTCTAAACATATGATGTTATTTTGATATTAAAAAGATTTATGGTGCTTCATATATACATTGCTGAAAAGCTATGACTAAGAAATTAATATTTTGAATATACACTCCTGCATAATTAAATGCTTCTATTATTAAAAAAAAAAAAAGAAAAGCTATTTTTAAGAAGAGAGTTAATGATCCTAAAGCTTAAAATATTTCAACTCACTTCAATAATTCTTATAGGAACGAAAATATAATTACTTTTGAAAGAAATTTGAGCTTCAAAAGAATTATTTTTTGATTAATATTTTCATACATATTCAAAAAAAAAGAGGAAATATAATTTATTCTTGAAAGATTAAAAAGAGTGATTGCTATAAATTTTGAAAAATTCTGGATCACTCTACATTCTTGATATTATAGAAGAGCAAAAAAAAAAAGTTTAAAAGAAAATACATATTTTGAGGGGGAGCTTTAAATACTCAATTTCTTTATTGAAAATTATCTTCAAACTCTAAACTCTCAAATGGAATGATTAATTAAGGGGAAGAAAGAAAATTTCAGAGGGAGAGATCATATAGAACTTAATCGTGTAAATTCGCATATAAAGATGAGACAAAGAATACTAAATGTAAAGTGGTATTAAACTTTGTGCTTCATTGAATATCTTTTGAAAGTTGGATTTCCATCTATATTCATCGGTAAATCATTTATTTCTAAAAATTAGTTGAAAAAGATTCCATCTATCTTAGTATCGAAAATTTATCTTGGAATCTACTTATGAGTTCTTATTGGGTTGCACTTTAGTGTTTCAATCCTGAACCAATTCATTTTAATTGATTTTGATGCTATGATCTTTAAAGGAGTAAAATAAAATCTTTAAAAAAAAAACTCTAAAAGAACTTTCAAAGCCTTGAATTTTATGTATCCTACATTGCATAAATTCATGTTTTGGTATCTATGCCCCAATACTTTTATATCATAAAAGAACTTTGAAGTCATTAAGAATTAAGGATTCAACATAATCTTATGTTTTTCGAGTATATAAGTTTTGATCTTTATCTGCTCTTATACTATACTCTGAAAATTAATTAGATTGCTCTCATTTTGCTACATACTTAATATATTTAAAAAAATGTTGGATTTTTCATTCGTGCCTTCTTTGAATATTATTCTGGATACTCCTTGAAATAACTTGAAAAAGATTTCATCTACACTTGATTTGAAAACTATCTTTGGAATCTATATTTAAGAGATCTCTTCTGGCTCGTATCTCAAATGTCTCATTCTTAAAGCCAAACATTTTATCCTTGATTTTGATAATGCTCATAATGCTTTATATTTTGAATTGAATATAAATCAGTTTAGATTGAATTATATTGATTATGTTAAAGTTGATTAACTCTAAAGCATTATCATGAAGTATGCTTTTAAAGTGTCTCCTGGACGTTGTATTTATTTTGACTTGTATTTACTCTTTGTGGTAGTTTGTATTTCTTCTCTAAAACATTGTACTTTTGGCATAGATGAAATACAATGTTTCTCTTGAGTTATGATCTTTGTGATGGTCTTTTCGATACTAACGCTTTCATTTATTCTTTTTGATGATAACAAAAAGGGGGAGAAAATATAAGGAAGAAACTAGAAGCAAATTCTATAAGAAAAACTGTATAAGGGAGAAAATATAATAGGAAAGAAAATATAAAAGATATATATTGTATACTTACGGGGGAGACATGTATTATACACTTAAGGGGGAGACATTCAACAAACAAAATATAAAAGGTATATATTGTATACTTACGGGGGAGACATGCATAATACAAGAGTAAGGGGGAGCAAAGCTAAAACTCATTTGGCATCCATTTGGATAGGATAGGGGGATAGGGGGAGCTCTTGGTTCATTTATACAAACTCTAAATAAGACTATTTTGAAACTCTTGAACCAAAAGTAGTTTATGAATATTAAATCTAACTTTTCATATGAATGCCAATTTGCTTACACTTAATGTTTTGTAATCATCAAAAAGGGGGAGATTGAGGATGATAATGTTATTTTGATGATTAACACAACCATTGAGGCTATATCAAATTAGAAATGCAAATTAACTTGATACATCATTGATAAATGGCACACCCTCGATACACTCATGATACATTAGGATTATATGGTCAAAACCACTCTCAAGATTGATAAACGACATAAAATTTGTAATAGAGAATGGTAGAAAGCTCAAGAATTCATTTTGACAAAGTTTCACGTTAAAAATACCTAAAAGGGCAATTCGGTAATTTCTACTATTAAGGGTATGAAACTTTATTGTGCCATGCATCATAATTTGCTTGAAATATCATATTGTTGTTTCAATGAGCATAACTAACCTTCAAAGTGCAGAAAAACATGGTTAGAGTCGACCCCAATTAGTTTGGAGTCGACCCCGATACGTTTGGCACGCCTTTGGAACACTTGGCACAAAGTAGGAGTCGACCCTAGAAGAGGTGGAGTCGATCCCGGCACATCAAGAAATATTCTGGCACATTCTAGCACTTATGGCACGGATGAACAGTACTTGGGTCGACCCAAGTGAAAGTTGAGTCGATCCAATCCTCAAGCCTCAAGAAAATAAGTCTCTGGAATCCCTGAGAGGGTCGACCCTAACTGAACTTGAGTAGACCCAACCTTGGGTTGACCCAACCTTGAGTGGACCCAACCTTGAGTCGACCCAACCTTAAGTCGACCCAAAAAGAGTTGAGTCGACCCTAGTGAAGGAAGGCTGAAATACAAGGTTCTGTATTTTCTGAGAGGGCCGACCCAAGAAAAGCTTGAGCTGACCCAAGTCTGATGAACAGTGGTTTGGATCGACCCAAGAAAAGTTTGGGTCGACCCAAGCACGGGCAGAAGCATAACGGCTAGTTGTGCAGAAGTGCTTTTTGGACTCCCAACGGCTATAAACGGCTAGTTTCTTCAATCCAACGGTCAGGAAGGACTATTTGGAGGTTGGAGAAGTATTTAAGAGGGAGTATTCATCAGAGGAAGTAAGCTTTGGAAAATACATCAAGTACATTCAAGAGAGAACCCTAGCAAGGCAAGCTTCATTCAATTGCTTCATTCAAAGAGCCAAAAGGAAGTGGTTGAGCAGATTCCAAGAGATATTAAGAGCTCCACCAACCCTTGAAGAGTGAAGCAATCGTGACAAAGAAGAGAAGAGCCTTATTAAAGGGATAACTATATTCTAAACTCTTCTTTGTAGCTCATAATTGTTTTATTTGCTCATTTAGGGGCTTTAGTTCCTTGTTCTTTATTCTTATTGTAAGGTTTGTTGGTAAGCCCGTAAAACCAACATTGTAGGTTGTTGGTAAGCCCGTAAAACCAACGTAGGTTGTTGGTAAGCCCGTAAAACCAACATAGGTTGTTGGTAAGCCCGTAAAACCAACGTAGGTTGTTGGTGAACCCGTAAAATCAATTGTGAAGGTTCGTTGGTGAGCCCGTAAAACCAACATAGGTTTTTGGTGATCCCGAAAAACCAAAGTGTAAAGGTTTTTGGATTGTGAGCCCGGAAAACAATCCAACTGTAATCCGCGGGATTATAGTGAATTCCCAAGGGGTTGCTTGGGGAGTGGACGTAGGTGCTTAAGAGAGCACCGAACCACTATATTTCTTGTGTGTTTGCATTGTGTATTGTCTTACTTTACTACAATTACTTACTCATCAATTAACTCGATTAAGGAATCAAAAAGTTAGAAAAACCAATTCACCCCCCCTCTTGGCTTGTCACCTTGGGCAACACTGTTTTTTGTTAAAACAGTAAACTGTTTTTTTTATTAAAACAGTAAACTGTTTTTTTAATTAAACAGTAAACTGTTTTTTTTTGATTAAACAGTAAACTGTTTTGTGTTAAAACAGTAAACTGTTTTTTTATTTGATTAAAACAGTAAGCTGTTTTTTTTAATTAAACAGTAAACTGTTTTTTTATTAAACCGTAAACTTTTTTTATTAAAACAGTAATCTGTTTTCTTAATCAAAACAGTAAACTATTTTTTTTATTAAAATAGTAAAACAATAAACTATTTTTTTTAATTAAACAGTAAACTGTTTTTTAATTAAAACAGTAAACTGTTTTCTTGATTAAAACAGTAAATTATATATATATATACTTAAATTAAACAGTAAACTATTTTTTTAATTAAATAGTTTAATATTAAAATTGAGAATCTAAAGCTAAACTATATATATATTATTATTTAAAGTGTATCCAACAATGATTTCTATCAAAGATGAACAAAACATTATTCAACAATGCATCTTACAGAATATATAAACATATAGATGGAACAATATAACAACGGCTTTAGAATGTTGATCTAGCAAGATGCTTTGTAAAATATTTAAATGACATAAAAAAGGAAATCTAACAATTATAATAAAATAGTTGTAAGAAAATATTTGGCCTGTGAGGTGTGAGAGGCACGCCAAGAGACGCACTGTCCTAAAGCCGTTGTTGCCTCCCCACGTACAGGTATTGGCGGTCAGCGACGGCTCCAAGATACAACCCAAACGGCTCACAGCGAGCCTAATCTACAGTGCACGTCTGTAGTAGGCAGATTACCTAGTCTATATCGGTTGTCCAAAATATAAAATAATATAGAAAATTATAAAAGAGAGAATCGTGGTAGAGAGAAACAATGAGAGCAAGAAGAAGACTCTTGTATATGTTTTTTGTTAGATACAAGGAATGGTTCCTTTATAGGCCTTTTGTAATCCAACCATAACGGTTGAATACTTATGGCCTTATTAAGGCCATAATGAGAGATAATGGGAAGTTTTGAAACTTCCAAATTGAATTTGAAATAATTCTTTTAAAACTTTGGGGGTTACAAATCTTTTTTTTTTTTTATTAACCTCTTTAAAATCTTTAAAAATCCATTCAAATTCCAACAATAGCTTCATAGTGGTCAACGGCCCCAAGCTCAAATGATGCCGCAAAAAACATTGTTATGAAGCTCAGCTACCTCCTCTCCGAACTCAAAGCTTGGGACAGACACTGCAATGGCACCATCATAACCAAAAAGAAAGAGAACGGTGAAATCGCTGCTTTAGATATCGAAGAGGAAAAGGAGGGATTAACTGGAAAACAAAAACACTCACATAGATTGGATTTAAAGAAACAGCTAGAGCAAATTCTACAGCAAGAAGAAATCACATGAGGACAACACTCCAGAACTCAATGGCTCGGAGATGGAGACCGCCACAACCAATTCTTCCATGCCTACCAAGGCAACCTGTTATTGAACCTGGAAAAATTAAAGAAGTCTTTCTAAATTATTTCACAGAACTCCTTGGCGGCAGTGATCGATTCGGGATTGAAGTTGACCGGCAATCTCTCTATACCAGTGAATCAACAGATCTAATAGAGCTCGAACAACCTTTCACAGAACAAGAAATATAGAAAGTGGTAAATAATTTCATAGCCCTTAAGTTCTCTTCCTCAGGTTGTCATCTGCAAGAAGAATAGTTTTGCTTAATGCAAGCAACGTAAAAATTTAATTTCCTCTTGGTCTTGGGTTCAAGAAACGTAAAAGGATAAAACATTTTGTTTGATGGCATTTTTAATTTTAATCCACCCAAACTGGTAAATGATCTCTTTTTTGTTTTTTTTTGTTAACTTTTTCAGGCATGGGTCCGCCAAGTTTTCTTCGAATATGGAAAAACTGGAAACTAGAGAGAAAAAGAAAAAAAAAACTTACTAAAAAGATTGAAGGCTACCAGCCTTAGTGTTATTTTTCTATTATGATAGTGGACCTCAGTTACTTTTAAGCTTAAACTTATAAGCTCAGAAGGTTCATGTTGTTTGGTTAAAACACAGACCATGTTGTTTTTTTCACTTTATATGCCGTGTAGTACTTGGAACCACTTTTACACAAAGTGATGGGGAACCATTGAGACAATATAAGAATGTATTTAAGGAAAAAAAATAACCAGATAAGGTCCTAGTAATATGAGAGACTTAAAACTCATGCATTAGGAGGAATAGATGAAAGGAAAGATTATCTAGTGCATGTGTTTACTTTGTGCGTGCGCGTGTGCGCGTGAGAGAGAGAGAGAGAGAGAAGATTTTGTAGTGCATGTGTTCATTTTTTGTGTGTATGAGAGAGAGAGAGAGAGAGACCATGAAGCTATATATTACATAAGGCCTAAATCGCACTGATGTGCTTACATGTTACAACACTATATAAGTGACAAACCAGTGAATGGGACTGACAACCACACTCAAGTCTGAAAACAACAGTTGCTCTGATGCTGCAAATAACTAGAAACCACGCTTAAACAAAGCAAGAGGTTCTACATCGGTAAAAGGTTCGACATCCCCCTCTACGTAGTGAATATATGGATAAGGTCGTCCAATAACAGCCATCCTATTATGGCTTCCCACCATGATGTTGAGCTCGGAGACCCGCACCAGGAGTCACAGGAACACCGATGATGGGGACCGACCCGAAGCCTGGCCCGCCGAACCCGAAGCCTCCAGGAACCAGACCTGAGCCACCACCAAGTCCAGGAGGACCAATGATGCCTCCAAAGCCAAAGAAATTCTGAGGCTTGTAAGGTTTAGGCTTGCTCTGAATGTTTCTTCCCTCCACAAGGCACACAGCAGAGGTGGCAAGGGCAAGAGCAAGAACCAGCACCATCTTAGCAGACCTCTCCATTGCTCTCCCAAATTAACTAGCTTGCATGGATGGTGAGAAGCTGTACCTATCCCATTCTTATAGCAGAAGGTGATGGTAGTCAGTAGGTCACTTTATGGAGGGCAATAACTCAGGACCAGCTTACAAGCAGCTCGAGCATTTAAGAACATTTCTGTTACCAACTCTGCTGCCATCTGAGCCTCCTTCATTGTCCTTCCATTCTAGTGGACCTAAGAATGGTTTGAAGGTGGACACCTGGTTTCCTCTAACTGGGCTAGAACTGTAGGATTTCAAGGGGCTCCGGGAAGCAAGCGATACGCATGCCCCTCAGTCTGAGAATTAGATTTAGTGGTTCAATTACATCTACCGACAAAGAAACAGGAACTACCAACCATATGGATGCACTTGACAAGGAAGACTGCGAGAAGGTTGACCAAGGAGGGTTGGCACAAACAATGTAGTAAATATCCGTGTCAGAATATTTATGGAGCTTAAATTCCTGCCATCAGAACTCCAACCACCACAGTGCTGTTCTATTATTGGTACCTGGCAGACCAGTTGAAGAATAATAAAAACTTGTTACGGGAAATCTCCCAACTGACATGGAGATTGTAACCCTACTTCTGGGATTTTACTTTCATGATCAATAGAAAGGGCTGTTATGGTAACACAACCATGTCTAGCAAAAGATGACCCTCCAAATTGATCTGTGATAAGCACAAGCAGTGGCCATTGGGTTGCAAGGGCCGAAGAATAGGAACCTTTCAAGTTCAACTCAATATGATTAAGCTTCAAATTGGACTTTCAAATAGATGGTTAAGTAATATGCAAGTGTAATCATATCACTTATACTGCCTACGTAAGCACCAAATAAAAATAGGTCCGTAGAATGACAAACAAATATTCTACTAGTGTGCATGAGTAGAGCTGCAAATAGTGCAGCTAATAATATAAAAGATCAACTAACAGAAATCTTATACAAACTCTGGAGTTTTGGTTGAAAGATAGATACAGTGAAAACAAGCTGAATCATCCGGAAGCTCTCTCATTATGTGGTTAATGAGATCTACTTTTGCTGAAACATATTTGAATGGATCAGAGCATATATGACAAAATATTGCACTTACAGAAGCTGCGGCAAATACTTTAAAACTGTTAAGGATTGTTTAATGCAATCAAAGAAAATTTTAAGGAGAGCTGGTGAAACAGCTAGCCATACAATTACATGACAATGTTATTGGGTTATGACAATTTAGCAGAACTGTTGCTAAAACAGCAAAGAGAAACTACAACAGACACCAATCAACAAGCAAGGCATAATCTTTCAGAAAAACTAAGGTGGCATAAAATGTGAAAATTAATCAAACATACCGCTTAGAAAAATTGATAGTGTGAAGAGATACATTCATGTATAATTTCTTTGCTGTTTATAAACAATCTAAGACTGGTAGCATAGAATTGTTGGGAAACTGACCAAACAAGGAAAAGGAAAAAGAAATAGTCAGGATAATATCAAGAGAAACTAAAGCATTGCAGATTGCAACTGTAAATAAAGTATCAAGTTTTCAATATGCTAACGCACACTATAAGTGGAACTAAGATGCTGCGCTGAAACTTAATTAGGAGTTACTATTACTGAGGTATCAAACAAGGATTAAACTACAAATATGAGGTCAAAAGTTTGAACCTGATAAGAATTGATGAGGATTTGGCCATATGACTGAAAAAAATAAGGACGGACCAGAGGTAAGCTATATTTCTGAGACTGGATAAATCTTTATGGTGACATTTAGGTTTCACCAGACATGATTGAAATGACTAAATTGCAGACTTTTCAAATATCATTAATTAACTTGGGTAAATAAAAAACAGGCTCAGGCATGGAGATCGGCGGGTAATCATTAAATGACTTGATAATTGGAATATCACTATTTTCACATTTATCACATCATCATAAACACAAATAAATTGGTGGATCTGTTAGCCAATAATGGTATCACTTTTCACAGGAACATTTCCTACATAAAATAGATCGAGAACTAATTTTAGTATGAGAATTTAACTGTAAAAGGATAAGTATAAAGTGATGGGTGATATTACCTTCTTTATATTCCTTGGATGAGATTTTTTAACTTCCGATGCCAGTTCTCATAACTTTTTCCATGGGAAGATGATTGTTAAACCTCAGAGGTGTTTCCAAATTCTGTTGCAACATAGAACTTTTACTACATGGTAAGCTAGGCTGATCAAAGGTGGCAATCATCCTACTCATCACCCTGAGTCCATGACACCTAAAGGAGCAATCATCCTACTCTGTCAGAGTATATCTATTTTGAGTCAATGATTTAATCGATGCTCTGCTTCTTCTGTTCAGCTAATTCTAATGCTCTGTGTTACATACTTCCAATATGATTAACCCCTCCATCTCATATAATACATGATGAAATTCTCTAATTTGACACTGAAAACTCTCCCTGCCCAACAATGAACAACCCCATCCACCTCCACCAAACTGCTACCTGCAATGTTACTGAACCTGTACACCAAGCATCTCCCTTCTTCTCACCTTTCCTGCATCAACCCATCACGCAGCCTCATTAAAGATATTAGAGATAAGCATGCAAAACCCACTATCTTGAGGGCCCAACTCAACTAACTTTCTCCATACACGATCGGTCACTTCAACTTATGAATTCTACCTGCACTGGCAGGGTCATCCAGATAAGTGCATTAGGTTTCATTGGCATCCTCTCCACAAACTCCAATGCCTTTTTCAAAAGCCTTGCCCGCACTTAAAGATCAACCATGCACCCACAGATTCTTATTTTTGGAGTTCACTTGTGGTAAGCAGTAAAGAGAGAAAAAAATCATCTGGCCCTCATCGACCAAACCTGCATGAGTACAACCACTTTAAACACCAACAAGTTTGATATCATTAGGGGTCCTAAGGGAGTCATCTTGCATTCTTGAGAGTAAACAAAGGGCTTCTCTTCCATGGCCATGGGCTGCAAGACCTCCAGGCTGACAATTCCTTATGCTTGAGCATTTCAAAGATGACTTGTGTTGCTGGAAATTGGACCCGGGGGCAATCTTCGGTCGAGGGAGAGGGAGCTGCGGGTCACCACGGCGGGGCGGCGACCAGTCGGCGGGCGGCGTCCTCCGTTTGGGGTGGCCGGAGAGAGGGAGCAGGGGGTCCTCACGGCGGGGCGGCGATCCGTCAGCGGGCGGCGTCCTCCGTCTGGGTGCCTGCAGACAAACCGGTGGCCGGATTTTCCGGCGCCGGCCCTCCGACGCTCAAGTCAGGGAGGGGGCAAATAGTGTAAAGGGGAGATAAACAGTGTTTGTAGGGCACGGAATTTCCCAACCCCCTCCTGAGAAGCCAAGGCTCCCTTTTATAGGCGGGGGTCGTTTTACCTGTGATGTAACAGGGCGGGGCCATAGTACGGCTCGGCATGTGGTTCAGGTCGGCGCACGGTCAGGCGAATCATTGCGCTGATGTCGGCGGTGAGGGCGTCGTACGACCCGAACCAGCACGTTACCAGGCGAATTATTGCATTGGTGTCGGAGGTATGGCCGAGATCAGAGACTTATCATAATTGACTAGACTTTGCTGGGCTAACTTGCCGTGGAGAGCTGGGAGTCCGTAGATGACAGGAGCCATGCGCATTAAATGTGGAGTAAGCCGGAGATCCGCATTAATTGTGGAGTAAGCCGGAGATCCGCATTAATTGTGGAGTAAGTCGGAGATCCGCATTAATTGTTGAGTGAACTGGAGGTTTACAGTAGCCATGCGCAATAAATGCTGAAGCAGCGGCAGAATATGGTCCTCAGTTGGACCTCGGAGGAGTATGGCCGTAGTAGGTGGCTGACAAGGGTAGACCTTGAGCATCAGAATTTTTCTAGGTCGGAGGTCTCGAGGTCGGATGTCTTGAGGTCGGGCGTTCCGAGGTCGGACGCCAACTTTGGCTGTTCAGGGTCGGCGATTGTGCGGCTTCTTGGGGGCATTCGTGTAACTTGGGGGGAAAAATCTTATTCCCCCAACAACTTGCAGCATCCTAAATGCAGCCACATTTTGGGTACTTGTCCACAAGAGCGAGAACCAAAGATTGAATCCACTAACATACCCATCTTGTCCACGCAAGCATGGATCCACGGTCCACCTCCCCTGACTGCAAGCACCAACCTGGGCAACCGCTGGAAGAATGCTGACAAGTGTGATTTTATTGGCGCCACATCTCCAATTTGCATATTGAGGAAAAGTTCCAAGGACACCTTGAATGGACGATTCTGCGCCTATCCCGAAATCATAGCCGTCCAAGTCACCACACCCCATTCTGGCCTCATATGGTCGAAGAAACTCCGAGCAACTTCTACGCTGCCACATCTCAAGAACCCAGATATCAATGAATTCCAATTAGAACTGATTCCTTCCGGGCATTGCATCAAATGAAAACTGAGCCGTCTCCATCTGCCCATGTCTTGCATCCCCGTCACCCTTAACCTTCCAAGAAACCACGTTTCTCCCACCCATTCCATCGAAGATCTTTTGGGCAGCCCCCCGATCCCCATTTTTTACGAACCCAACGAACAATTCATTCCGCGTAACAGTACCTGGGTTGCTGCATGTTACAAAAGCATTATAGTAAGCAAGTCTCTTTGCATGTTGTGACGACTCGTTCTACATCGGTTATTTATTGGATAGATCTTAAATACTTATACATAATTAAAGAGATCCTGGATTGCTATAAATAGTATAAGAATAGATCTGGCCCATAACCTATATGGAACGGAAGAGGGGGGGTATGTAGGGTTTCATAACGATCTAAGGGCGCAGCGGAAGTGCGGAATTTCAAAAATTTCTTAATAAAATTCTGTTACATCTACATCAAACCCTAATGAGCTAAGTTCATCTTAATGGTAACAATCAAACAAATAAATATAAAAATAGGAATAAAGGAATACTTGCAACGCTATATCCAATATGTAGAATTTCCACAAGGTGCCCAAATGTACACCCTCCAACATTGATCCACACAAAAACTGAGTTCAAGACTCTAACTCCAAAGAACTTGATCCTTGATGTTGATTCTTCCAAAGAACTCTAATGGCTTGCTTTCCTTACTTTATAATTTTCTTCCTCTTTCTAAATCTTCTTCTAAGCTTTTTGTCCTAAAGAAGACCTCTTTGTCTTGGTTTGGAACAAACTAGGAAAGAGATGTTAGAAAGAAAGAATATTTGTAAGAAAGAAGGGATAAGAGAGAGAGAGTTAGTTTTGGAGTTCGGATGGAATCAATAATCTCCGGGAGTGATTTCTATTTATATATGGCGTGGGGATGCATCACCAAAGGGCGTGTGCCAAGAGGAGCGGCCAATAAAAAGGGAGGCGGCGTATTTGATAACCAAGGAAGGGGCACTTACGTGAAGGAATGAAAAGCCGCATGCAGTTGTGATAAGATGAAACACCTATCGGATAAGAAGATAGATTTGTTTCATCCTTATCCAACCATGTGGCGCCTCTACAGGAAACTCCAATTCAATTCATGCACCTATAAGATTCTCACGCCAACATCTTCACGCCATTCATGGGTTATCTTATCATCCAACGGTTGATGATGATCCAAGGCTCAAATCCAAGGCGCCTCACTTAATTCCATTATGTCTTCATCCAACGGCTGATGAAGATCCAATGGTCCAAATCCATAGCTCCTCACCTCAATCCAATTATATCTTCATCTAACAGTTGATGAAGATCCAATGGTTATGACTGAAGGCCCTATCTAACCCAATCCAATTAGGTTCAAACTAACTCACCATTATGTCTTCATCCAATGATTGATGAAGATCTAATGATTAAAAATGAATGAGTCATTAAACCTAATTCAATTAGGTTCAAACCAAGCCAATTGGGCGCCAACTCTTAACCAACCCAAAACAGGAACAAATTAATCAATCCAAATAAAGAATCAGATTCGAATCCAATTCAAATCAGGAGGTAAGGTTTGCAACACGTGCTAGCATGTTCATCTTGCAAACATGATCTAATCTAATTAGATTCTTGATCAGTTTTCTTGTGTGTGACCCATTGGGTTCCATACCTAGCTAGCAGTAGGTGCAGGTTTAAATTGAACTAACTTGATTAGAATTCTTCTAATCGATATAGGTCCAAACCGTGCGAATCCGGACTTAACAATTAGAACCCTTTCTAATTGGTGATCGAATTAAACTCTTTAATTCGATTAAATCTACAAGATAAGATTGACGTCTAGCTAGCAATGTATCATATCTATCCGGAAGATATAAAATTGGGTAGAAATACCAAATATACCCTTCAGTGGTAAGTTACCATGCAATTCAATCCTTCGATCAAACTGCATCCCAAATATATATACGAGTATGAATCTATGTAAAACTCAATTATATATTCATGTCTCTCTCAATCTTCTAATGATAATTCGAATAATGAAACATTAGAAACTCTTTCTAATTTTTATTCTACTTTGATCAAAAATTTCCTGAATTATCATATAATTAGAGTAAGTAGGATGTGGTCTTCTCTTACTAGAAGTAATTGATTCCTTGTTGACCTACTCACAATCTTCATACACAATCCATCATATTCGGAAGACCCCGTGCATAACTTATTGCCATGAATGAGAGTAAACTAAAACATGGATTCATGTGCACAAGTTACCATGGTGATTTCAGGTCAAAGGATCAGTTGCACAACTTCTACTATGAGAATCATCTTTTAATATGTAAGTAAGACTTTATAAGATATTCTCTTTGCAGGTCAATTCAGTAAACTCATTCCTCTAATGAGCACCCACATCTTTGTATTAGTGTCTCCACACAAGTGATTGTAAGATCAATCACCCTGTGCATCGAGCATGCATAAGATATGCTAGTCTTTTCGGTAGCATTGATCCCCGACTCAATGCAACTAGGAATATCTTAGATTAGGGTTTTAGGATTTTAGGTCTCACCGGCATGATCTTATCATAGCCCTAAAACCATTGTCCTAATTTATGGGGTTCATCACAAATATAAGATGCAGCAAATGATGAAACATAATGCCTTTTGTTTATAATCAAAATGTCATGTACATGATCTTAAAAAAATAAAAAGAAACCTTATTGCAATACAGATTGTGGTTGGTTTTTAGGGCACTATTATTTCATTCTCCCACTTGCACTAAAGCCAATCAACCTTAAACTTTAACCCCATACAGTCGATGTGGCGATCAAACTACTGCTGAGGTAAAGCTTTAGTGAATGGGTCTACTAGGTTGTTCTTTGTATCTACTCGTTCAATCATGATATCTTGTCTTTCGACAATCTCTCAAACAAGGTGAAAACGTCTTAGAATGTGTTTGGATTTGTGATGAGACCTTGGTTCCTTCGCCTGAGCAACAGCTCCAGTGTTATCATAATAAACTGGCACTGGTTCAGCAATCACAAGAACTACTCTCAATTCAGTGATGAACTTCTTCATCCAGACCGCTTCCTTAGCAGCTTCACTTACAGCAATATATTCTATCTCAGTGACTGAGTCAGCTACAGTTTGCTGCTTGGAACTCTTCCAACTCATTGCACCACTATATAGGGTAAAGACATACCCTGAGATGGACTTGCTATCATCTGGATCTGACTGAAAACTAGAATCAGAATATCTTTGTAGTTTCAACTCATATCCTCTATATAGTAGAAAAACATCTCTAGTCCTTCTCAAGTACTTAAGAATGCTTTTCACTGCTTTCCAATGATCCTCTCCTGGATCAGCCTGAAACCTGCTTGTTATGCCCAATGTATAAGCAACATCAGGCCTAGTGCATAGCATAGCATACATAATTGACTTTACTGCCGAAGCATAGGAAATAGAATTCATCTATTACTCTCTTCAGATGTCTTAGGAGACATCTTCTTACAGAGACGTATGCCATGACCTATGGGTAAGTAACCACTTTTACTCCAATCCATACTGAACTTTTTCAGCACATAATCTATGTACCTAGACTGGGATAAGCCTAGCATCCTCTTAGATCTATCTGTATAGATCTTTATACCAAGTATATAGGATGCTTCACCTAAGTCTTTCATGGAAAATCTTTTTGATAGCCAAGTCTTGACCGATTGCATCATTGGAATATCATTTACAATGATCAGTATGCAATCTACATACAAAATTAAGAAGACAATGGCACTTCCACTTGTCTTCTTATACACAAGGTTCATCCACATTTTTGATAAAACCAAACTCTTTGATTGTCATATCAAAATAGATGTTCCAACTCCTCGATGCTTGCTTTAATCCATAAATGAATTTTTTAAGCTTGCATATTTTATTTGTTCTCCCACTTGAGATAAATTCTTTTGGCTAAGTCATATAAACCTCTTCCTCAAGATGACCGTTAAGGAAGGCGTTTTTGACATCCATCTGTCAGATTTTATAATCATAGTATGCAACTATTGCAAGCAAAATTCGAATAGATTTAAGCATGGCAACTGGTGAAACGGTTACACTATAGTCAATTTCTTGCTTTTGCCTGAAACCTTTTGCCACCAATCTAGCCTTATATATTTTTACTTGGCCATCTGCTCCAATCTTTTTCTTATAGACCCATTTGTAGCCTATAGGGTTTGTTGCCCAAGGTGACAACCCAAGAGGAGGGGTGAATTGGGTCTTTTATAAACTTTTCAACGACTTCTAATCTTTTGGAGTTAATTAAGCTAAGTTGTATGGATGCTTAGTGGAATTTAAACTTAGCAAGAGTATGATTCTAATCTAATCAACTATTAAGCAGCGGACTCAATAAAAGATTAGTCTAAGTTTGACCAAGTAGGCAATTCAATTCAATGAGTCTTAATGCTGTTATATTGAATGAGACTTGATTAAGCAACTTGAATATGCTTGCAACTAAAGGATGCACGGAGAAGAGTTAAGCAAGCATAGTATCTAAGTAAGTAAGTGAGTGAGGAAGTTAGACAACAAAGAGCATCACAAACACAACAAAAGTATAGTGGTTCGGTGCATCCCAGCACCTACATCCACTCCCCAAGACCTCTTGAGAATTTTACTATAATCCCTCAGATTACAGCCGGTTGTTTTACAAGCTCACAACCCAACATGTTGTTTTGCGAGATCACAACGAACTCGGTCGGTTTTCACAAGCTCACCGACTAGAACCAACTGATTGTTTTCACGGGCTCACAATCCAACCCAGTTGGTTTTTCCAAAGGCTCACCAACCACAACCTTACAACGATTATTTTTCGGGTTCACAATCAACCCAGTTGGTTTTCCCCCAAAGGCTCACCAACCACAACCTTACAACGTTGGTTTTTCCTTTGGCTCACCAACAAACCTTAACCCCTTGATTCAATCCCTTGATTGAATCAAGTTACAAGATATTAGACAGAGAATTTAAAGCAAATACAAGCTTCTTAACTAAGCAAATATAGCAAATATAAACAAATGGAGTAAAGAGAAGCTCTCAAACGAATTTTGAAGATGAAGGAACTCGGCTTCTTCTTTACTTGACCCTCTTCTGATTAGGCACGAGGTAGAGGATTATTGAGGCAGCACACAGATGGAGAGAAAGCTTTGGAATTCACTTGGATGCTCTTCTTCTCTCTATTTCACTTTGGATGGCCCTTTTGTGCTTATGGGAGATTTTTCTTGTAATCTCTTTGAAATCTCTTCCCTAAAAGTTCTCTCCCACTTCCATACCCTCTCTCCTAGCTCTCCTCTTGATTTTATAGCTTTAGATGGCGTGGAAACAAGAATTACGAAAATAGAGCCGTTGGACACAGTCTGTACCTTCTGACAATATTTTCGTTGGGATCGGAGTCGACTCGCGCGATCTGGAGTCGACTCGCCTGTTGCAGGAGTCGACTCGTGCTTGACTGGAGACGACTCGGCCACTGTTCCAAATTTGAATTAATGTGCATGCCTTGTCCTCGGGTCGACTCGGACCAAACTGGAGTCGACTCGCCAATAGCTGGAGACGACTCGGGCACTTGGGGTCGGCTCATTCTCAGAAATCCAGAGGACATACTTTCTGATTTTCTTCCTCGAGTCTACTCGGATTCTCTTCGAGTCGCTCGGCTCTCAGAGCCCGAAAACTGATCCTCTGTCTTTGGAGTTGAACTGCCTCGGAGTGGACTCGGACTTTGCGGGAGTCGACTCGGCTCTCAGTGTCCGAAATTGTCTCTCTGACTTTTTGCCTTGCTTTTCTCTGGGAGTCGACTCTTGCACAAATAGGAGTCGACTCGCCTGACTTCGGAGTCGACTCGTGGTCCTTTGGAGTCGGCTCGGTTGCAGGGTCTAAAATTCATTGTTCTGTCTTTCCTCTATTACTCTGTTGAGTCGGCTCGGAAACGTTGGGAGTCGACTCGAGAACTATTCTTTTGAATTTTTCTTTAGAATTTGTTCCTCCAACTTGAATACTTTAAACTTGAAACTTGGGCCAATAAATTGTAGCTTTCTTCCAACTTTTCTTGAGAGCTTTGGAGGCCTTCTTGCATTCTTCCAACTTGCTATGTTCCTTGCAAAATAAATATCTTTCTCCTTGCAACACAAATATTAGTATTTATACTTCAAGGTTTTGTGATCATCAAAATCAATCTTTAAATCAATCTTTGGGTCATCAGTCTCCCCCTTTTTGATGATGACAAAACTTGGAGTATATGCAATATAAAATATATTGTGTTCTAGAAGTAATGCATAGCTAAGTTGTTTGAAGTAGAAAATATATATCTTTAAAATATACTTCATGATAATGCTTTTAGATTTAATCTTAACATAATCAACACATAAAGCATTCTGAGCATATACTCAGATATTTCTCCTCTTTTTGACAACATCAAAAAGATAGTGAAACATTAAGCACAAAGATAAGGATGAGAGCACATCGAATGGGATTCCAAGGATAATTTGCAACTCAAGTGTGAAAGAGTAGATGCCCTACAAGCCAATCGCAATATGTATTGCGAAAGGTTTTTTCTTTTGATTTGTCCAAATCATGTACATGATATTTAAATATGAATAAAGGCGTTATGTTTTATCATATGCTGTTGATTATATTTATGATAAACTCTTTAGTTTAGGGCAATGGTTTTAAGACTATGATGAGATCATACTAGTGAGACTTAAAATCCTAAAATCCTAATCTTAAATATTCCCAGTCATTGGTACATTGAGTCGGGGATCAATGATTACCGGAAAGACTGGCATGTCTTATGTATGCTCGATGCAGAGGATGATTGATCTCACAATCATTTGTGTGGAGACACTAATACAAAGATGTGGGTGCTCATTAGAGGAATGAGTTCACTGAATTGACCTACAAAGAGAAATCTTATGAAGTCTTACTTACATGTCAAAAGATGATTCTCTTAGTGGGAGTTGTGCAACTGATCCTATGACCTGAGATCACCATGGTATCTTGTGCACATGAACCCATATTTTGGTTTACACTCATTCATGACAATAAGTTATGTACGAGGTCTTCTGGATATGGTGAATTGTGTACGAAGATTATGAGTAGGTCAACAAGGAATTAATCACTTCTAGTAAGAGAAGATAGCATCCTATTTATTCTAATCATATGATAATTCAGGAAACCTTTGATCAAAGTAGAATGAAAATTAGAAAGAGTTTCTAATGTTTCATTATTTGAATTATCATTAAAAGATTGAGAAAAATATGAATATGAAATTGAGTTTGACATATATTCATACTCATATGCATATTTGGGATGCAGTTTGATTAAAGGATTGAATTGCATGGTAACTTGCCACTGAAGGGTATTTTTGGTATTTCTACCAAATTCCATATTTTTCGGGTAGACATGACACGTTGCTAGACGTCAATCTTGTTTTATAGGTTTGATCAAATTAAAGAGTTAATTCGATCACCAATTAGAAAGGATTCTAATTGTTAAGTTCGGGTTCGCGCAGTTTGGACTTAAATCGATTAGAAGAGTTCTAATCAAGTTGGGTCAACTCGCACTCACACCTATTGCTGGCTAAGTATGGAACCCAATGGGTCACACACAAAAAAACTTATCAAGGGTCTAATTGGATTAGATCATGTTTGCAAGATAAACATCCTAGCAGGTGTTGCAAACCTTAGCTCCTAATTCGAATTGGATTCGAATCTGATTCGAATTGGATTCGAATCTGATTCTTAATTGATCTAATTTGATTAGATCATATTCTAATATGGGTTAGCCAAGAGTTGGCACCTAATTGGCTTGGTTTGAGTCTAATTGGATTAGATTTAATAAATCATTCAATCTAGACCGTTAGATCTTGATCTACCGTTGGATGAAGACATAATGGAGAGTTGGTTTAACCCAATTGGATTGGGTTAGAGGATGGCTACCATAATTGACCATTGGATCTTAATCCCACCATTGGATGAAGACATAATGGGTCAAGTGAATGGCGCCTTGCATTGGAGCCCTTGGATCATCATCATGAAAGATCAAGAGGTGAGGCGTGATGGACATGTGATTAGCATGTGATGTTGACTTGGTCAAAATATGGCACCACATGAAAGGACATATCATTTGATACACCTCCTCACTTGATCTGCACCTCCTCTTATTTGATATGGCCCTTTAGATGATGCCCTTTCATGAGAGGATGTGTGGATGGGATGCATCCCTTGGAGATGCATCCCTACACCTATTATAAATAGGTTAGCACTCCATGGGTTTCATCATTCCAATTCCACCCCACTCCTCTCTTCTTTCTTTCTTACATTAGTTTCTTTCTTTCTAGCATTGCTTCTAGTGTGTCCTAAGCCAAGACAAGATGGTCTTCTTTAGGACAAAAGGATTAGAAGTGATTTTAGAAGGCTAAAGAAAAATAGAAAGGAAGGAAAGCAAGCCATTAGAGTTCTTTAGAAGAATTCTGCATTAAGGATCAAAAGTCTTTGGAGCTAAAGTCTTAATCAAGTTTTCGTGTGGATCACCATTGGAGGGCGGACACTTGGACGCCTCGTGGAGATTGTACACTTTGGATTAGCGTTTGAGGTATTCTACTAATTCTGCATTTATTTTATATCATTTGATTGTAATCATTAAGGTGATCTAGGCTTAAAAGGGTTTCATGCATAGGGACTTTATTAAGAAATTTTTAAAATCCCTAGCTTCCGCTGCGCATTATAACATGCTAAAACCCTACAAAGTGTAGATGGAATCTTTCTTAAGTTAATTCAAGAAGTACCACTAATGATATTCAAGAAAAGTACGAATGGAAATCTAACCTCTCTTCAATAATAAGTATGAAATCTTATTCATTTAAGATTTTTTGCCCAATATATTAAGTATTTTAGCAACATGAGAGCAATTTAACTAATTTTCAGAGTATAAGAGCAGTATATTAAGTATGATTGCAAAGTTCTTTTATGGTGTAAAAATATTGTGGCATAAATGCCAAAACATGAATTCATGCAAGTTATGATATATCTTAGAGCATACATAAAATTCAAAGCTTTGAAGGTTCTTTTAAGGACTTTATTCCAAAGAAAAAATATTTTGGTGCATATAATAATGAATTGGCACAAGATTGAAGTTTTGAAGAATAAGCCAATAAGAACACATTGATGAATTCCAAAAAGAGGTTTTCTAAGAGATACTCAAGAGAATTAAACACATTATTCTCCCCCTTTTTCAGTAAGTTAGAGGCTCTTAAGATCAACTGTTTGAGTTGCAATTTGGTTCATGATATATGCATAAGATATATTAACCAAATAACAAGCCTCAAGGTGTATCATAAAGATTTTCAGATTTTAAATTTAAGATGATACATATTGGAGAGTATTAGGATCACTTTTCATTTAGTATTTGTGGAGTGATTGATTAAAACCCCATTTGATTTTGATGAGCTCAAAGCATTTGAGTATATCTTGTGATTACTAATGAATTCAATTGAGTGTTTCAGTAAAAATTCTGTCCAAGTGTTTCTAGACTTGGTTCATAGTATTTTGGATAAGTTAAGAAGTCTGCATGAACCAATGTCTGAGACTCGAGTCGACTCCCGAGTATCACGAGTCGACTCCAAGCGTATCAAGTTCACTGGCACGAGCTCGAGTCGACTCCAGATCAGTACGAGTCGACTCCGACTGAGAACAGACAGAAGGACAGAAAGCTTCAACTCAGAGACTGTCAACGAGTCGACTCCCGAAGTGCGCGAGTCGACTCCAATGTTCAACGAGTCGACTCCAGGGTAGTAAGAGTCGACTCCAAGAGAAACACAAAGAAAAGTCAGAAAGCAGTTTTCGGACTCTGAGATTCGAGTCGACTCCCGCATTGCACGAGTCGACTCCGAGACTCCGCGACCATCAACAGACAGAAGACCAAGTTACTGCCTCTGAGATTCGAGTCGACTCAGACAGCTCGAGTCGACTCCGAGACAAGCTTCACGTCAAAAGGCAGAAGACCAACTTTCGGAAACTGAGAGCCGAGTCGACTCCAAGGAAGTTCGAGTCGACTCCAAGACTGGATGAGCCAAAAGACAGAGAAACCGGAGTTCGGGCTCTGAGATTCGAGTCGACTCCCAGGACAGTCGAGTCGACTCGAGTGGACAAAATTCAAAATTGGATCCACGGACTTCAGTGGATGAGCCGACTCCAAAATTGCCAGGTCAGCTCCAGAAGTTGGCGAGTCGACTCCAGGTCAAGACGAGTCGACTCCCAGTCAAGACGGCAACTTTAATTCAAATTTGGAACAGTTGCCGAGTCGACTCCGGAAAAGCGTGAGTCGACTCCTGCTACAGCCGAGTCGACTCCTGATCGCGCGAGTCGACTCCAACCCACCAACGGTCATATTGTCAGGCTGCGCAGAGTGTGCAGAACGGCCAGAAAAAGCAGAGTAACGGCTAGTTTCCGTGGGGGTTGGCTTAAATAGCCACAGAGGACTGTAGCAAGGCAGAGAACAGATATTCCACTCCAAGCATTCAAGTTTTCAAGCTCTCCAAGTGCTCTTAAATGAAAAAGGGGAGATCTGCATTTACTGCTCCAACAACTTCTTCCCAACAATCAAAGCTTCCTCCTCCTGCATTCAAGTCGACCACTCTTTCGAGAGGAGACCGGAGTTCCAGAAGCCATACCTCTTCACCAGCTTAAAAGCGTTTGAGGGCTTCTAACTCCTTTACGATTATATTGTTTTAAATCTGCTTTTTGAGAAGCTATTTTCTGTTTTCTTCTATCTCTTGTATTTACTTGATTCAATCGGGGGATTGAATCAAGAGGTTTAAGGTTGGTTGGTGAGCCAAGTTAAAACCAACGTGTGTAAGGGTTTGATTGTGAGCCCGGGAAAACAATCGGGGTTGGTTCTAGTCGGTGAGCCTGGGAAAACCGACCGAGTTCGTTGTGAGCTCGTAAAACAACAAGTTTGGTTGTGAGCTTGCAAAACAACCGGCTGTAATCCAAGGGGGTTATAGTGAAATTCCCAAGTGAGACTTGGGGAGTGGACGTAGGAGCAAGGGTTAGCTCCGAACCACTATAAAACTTTGTGTTTGTAGTGCATTGTCTCTCATCTTCTTCCCCGCACATTACTCACAGCACTAGGCCTTAATTAAATAACTTGCTATAGTTTTTAATTAATCATCCACAAAGTTTTAATTAGTCAAATTATTTTAAAAACCCAATTCACCCCCCCCTTTTGGGTTGTCTATCTGGGCAACAAGTGGTACCAGAGCCAAAAACTCTTCCACTCAAGAGTTAAAAGATCAAAATGACAACCCCATTTGGATCTTCTCATATTGAGGGTCAGTCCACCCAAAGACCCCCTTTCTTCAATGGATCTGACTACTCATACTGGAAGGCTAGGATGAGAATATTCATCCAAGCCCAAGACTATGAGATGTGGTCCATTGTAGTAAATGGGCCATACATCCCATCCATTTACGTAGATGGTGTTAAGGTACCTAAACTAGAAGGACTGGGATGAACATGACATGAGGAAGGCACAATTAAACTCTAAAGCAATGAATGTCTTCTATTGTGCCTTAGATCGTAATGAATTCAATAGGATTTCAACTTGTAATTCAGCAAAAAAAATTTGGGACAGACTTGAAGTGACCCATGAGGGCACGAATCAAGTCAAGGAATCCAAAATAAACATCTTGGTTCATAAATATGAACTATTTAAAATGGATTCAAATGTAACAATCACATCCATGTTCACTAGGTTTACTGATATTGTCAATGGTCTAAAAAGCCTTGGCAAGAACTATACTAATAGTGAGCTTGTCAGGAAAATCCTTCGGTGTCTACCAAGGTCGTGGGAAGCTAAAGTGACAGCAATCCAAGAAGCCAAGGACTTGAACAAGCTACCACTTGAGGAGCTTCTTGGATCCCTCATGACGCACGAGCTCACCATGAAACAACACAACGAGGAAGAGTCCTCCCATAAGAAAAAGGTAATAGCCCTTAAATCTACTTTTTCTAACAAGGACTTGTCTTGCAGCAGCAGCAGTGAAGAAGAAGAAGACGAGGAAGATGGTGGTGAGGCTCTTCTTGTGCGCAAGTTCAAGAAATTCATCAACCACAAGAAGTCCTATCATCAAAGGAGAGGCCCCTCAAATTCCTACCGCAAAGACAAAGGTAAGGAAAGGGAAAATGAGGGGATTGGTTGTTACGAGTGCAAGAAGCCGGGTCACATAAGAGCGGAGTGCCCCTTACTGAAGAAGGGGAGTAAGTACAAGAAGAAAAAGGCACTTGTCACTACCCTATCGGACTCCGACTCATCATCCTCCTCATCAGATGAAGAACAAGAAGAGAAGGCCAATTTTTGCTTCATGGCCAACGAAAACGAGGTAACTTCCGATACGCATTTTGATTTTACATTTGATGAACTTTATGATGCGTTCAATGAATTAATGATTGAGTATAAGAATATAAATGTTAAAAACAGAGAACTAAAAGTAACTAACCAAACTTATATTCATAAGCATGATTCATTAATTAAGGATAAAGATAATCTTACCAAAGAAAATCTAGAACTTAAGACAAGCAACCAACTCTTAATTAAGAAGACTAACACCTTAACGAAAGATAATGAAAAACTAACTAAGGAACTTTCAGAACTTAAAAAATATAAACAAACCTTAGATAAGGATCTTACTAAAGAACTTAATGATCTAAAAGCCAAAAATCAAACACTAACTAAAGAACTTAACAAATACAAATCCTTAGTTGAAAGATTTACCTATAGTTCTGAAAAATTAAACATGATACTAAATAGTCAACGTGCAGTGTTTAATAAAGCCGGTTTAGGATATAAACCAAGAAATAAGCAAAAACTTCTTAGTAACCTCTTTGTTAAAGCTGGAGAAACAAAAACTAAGAAAATAACCTGCTTTTGTTGTGGTACAGTAGGCCATAAAGCAAATGTATGTAATTTTAGGAAAAGTAAAACTAAAAGAAAAATTAAAAGGGTATGGGTTCCAAAAGGAACCAACTTGACTAACCATGAAGGACCCAAGAAAACTTGGGTACCTAAGATGACATGATTTGCTTGTGTAGGAGTGTCTTGCAGCCAAGGTCAACAAAAATTGCTGGTATTTGGATAGTGGCTGCTCAAGGCACATGACGGGTGATAAAGACCAATTTTTCACCCTTGAAGCTAAGAAGGGAGGTGCTGTGACGTTTGGAGACAACAACCAAGGTCACATCATTGGTATTGGTAAAGTTCAAATCACCCCTTCTACTTTTATAGATAATGTTAGATATGTTGATGGTCTTAAGCATAACTTGTTAAGCGTCAGTCAATTATGTGATAAAGGATATGATGTTATGTTTAAACCATCACTATGTATTATAACAAATCCTAATGATAATAGCTTAGTTTTTAAAGGGATTAGACGTGGAAATGTATATGTTGTAGACCTAGAAGATCTTGCAAAACATAACCAATGTCTAGTTGTAAATGAAACTAAAGATAATGATGCTAGTTGGTTATGGCACCGTAAGTTAGGTCATGCAAGCATGGACACAATAACTAAATTAGTTAAAAGAGACTCCGTGATAGGTTTGCCAAAATTAAAATTTGAAAAGAACAAAATATGTGAAGCATGTCAATTTGGCAAACAATCTAGGAACTCTTTTAAATCCATAAAATGTGTCTCTACCTCTAGGCCTCTAGAATTATTACACATGGACCTATTTGGTCCAACTAGAACAACAAGTCTAGGTGGAAATAAATATGGTCTTGTTATAGTAGATGATTACTCCAGGTACACATGGGTCATGTTCCTAGCACATAAGGATCAAGCATTTTCTATGTTTAAAAAGTTCCATAAGAAAGTAACAAATGCTAGAGAGTCTTCAGTCATAGCCATTAGAAGTGACCATGGTACCGAATTCGAAAATCAATTATTTGACGAATTTTGTAGTAAAAAGGGGATAACCCATAATTTTTCTGCACCTAGGACACCACAACAAAATGGAGTTGTGGAAAGGAAAAATAGAACTCTAGAGGAAATGGCTAGAACGATGTTATGTGAAAGTAACCTCCCTAAGTACTTTTGGGGAGAAGCCATTAATACTTCCTGCCATATATTAAATAGAGTTTTATTAAGACCCATTATAAAGAAAACACCATATGAACTGTGGAAAAACAGAAAACCAAAGGTTAATTATCTTCATGTTTTTGGATGTAGGTGTTTTGTGCATAATAATGGGAAATACAAACTAGGGAAATTTGACCCTAAATCTGATGAAGGAATATTCTTAGGTTATTCTACATCTAGTAAAGCCTATAGAGTATTTAATAAAAGAACCTTAGTCATAGAAGAATCTATACATGTAGTATTTGATAACTCTAGTGACATCTCCTCTAGTAAGAAAGTTAATTTTGATGATGATGTTGAAATACTTGAGGAAAAGATAGATGAGATGGGATTACAAGATGATAATCAAAAGTTGATTGAAGGAGAATCATCAAGCCAAGAGGCTATTGTGGATCATGGGCTAACAAAAGCTTGGAGGTATGCTCACGGGCATCCTAAGGAACTCATTCTAGATGATCCATCTCAACCGGTTAGGACTAGAGCTTCACTAAGAAATCTAAATAGCCATCTAGCTTTTGTTTCACACTTTGAGCCCAAACATATAGAAGAAGCCGAAAACGATGTAAATTGGATAAATGCAATGCAAGAAGAACTAAACCAATTTATTAGAAACAAAGTGTGGGATCTAGTAGAGAGGCCTTCTGAATATCCAATTATAGGTACAAAATAGATATATAAAAATAAGCTAAATGAAAATGGAATTGTTATAAGGAATAAGGCTAGACTAGTGGCAAAGGGTTATAATCAAGAAGAAGGCATAGATTTTGATGAAACCTTTGCTCCCGTAGCTAGACTTGAGGCTATTAGACTATTATTAGCATATGCATGCTCTAAAGATTTCAAACTATTTCAAATGGATGTAAAAAGTGCATTTTTAAATGGATATATAAATGAGGAAGTGTATGTAGAACAACCTCCTGGTTTTGAAAATCATCAATACCCTAATCATGTGTATAAACTGAACAAAGCACTTTATGGACTAAAATAAGCACCTAGAGCTTGGTATGAGAGACTTAGTAAATTCCTATTAGAACATGAATTCTCTAGGGAAAATGTAGATACAACATTATTTCTGAAAAAGAAAAATAAGGATATGTTATTAGTACAGATTTATGTTGATGATATCATTTTCGGTGCTACTAACAATCGCCTCTGCGAGAAATTTGCTGATTTGATGTAGTGAATTTGAGATGAGCATGATGGGAGAGCTGAACTACTTCCTCGGGCTTCAAATCAAACAATCTGAAGGAGGCATCTTCATCAATCAAGCAAAATATATCAAGGAGATGCTCAAGAAGTTTGATATGGAGGGAAACAAGTCAATCAGCACCCCCATGAGCTCATCATGCAAGTTAGACCAAGATGAATCAGGTAAATCTGTAGATCAAAAACTTTATAGAGGTATGATAGGTTCTTTACTGTATCTTACTGCAAGTAGGCCTGATATTATGTTTAGTGTGTGCATGTGTGCTAGATATCAGGCTAATCCTAAAGAATCACACCTAGCTGCAGTTAAGAGAATCTTTAAATACTTAATTGGAACTAAGAACATAGGGCTGTGGTACTCTAAAGAATCTAGCCTAAACTTAATAGGGTACACAGATTCAGACTTCGCTGGATGTAAGCTTGATAGAAAAAGTACCAGCGGGTCCTGTCAATTTCTAGGAGAAAACCTAATCTCATGGTTTAGCAAGAAACAAAACTCGGTTGCATTATCCACTGCAGAAGCTGAATATGTTGCAGCCGGGAGTTGTTGTGCTCAAATCTTATGGATTAAACAACAATTAGAAGATTATGGCATTAAACAAGATAAAATCCCCATTAATTGTGATAATACAAGTGCCATAAATCTAACTAAAAATCCAATTCAACATTCAAGAACTAAACACATTGAGATAAGACATCACTTCATAAGAGATCATGTATTGAATGGTGATGTGTCACTCCAATTTGTTTGTACTGATAATCAATTAGCAGATATTTTTACAAAACCCCTAAGTGAAGAGAGGTTTAGTGTGCTTAGGAGGGGATTAGGAGTGATTGATCCATCCTAGTGGGTTTTTCACTAGATTAATTGATTTTGATGATTAGAATGAGGTTAAAATAGAGTTTCTATGCAGTGATCATCAAATCAGTCCTTAATTAGGTGATTTTCCCTCATTTGGCACGATTATGGCATGGTTTTTAGGTGCGTGCCAAGGTTAGAGACGACTCGAGTAAGTTTCAGAGCCGGCTCCTGAGGGGGAGTCGACTCGCGCATTTGCGGGAGTCGACTCGCAAAGTTGGCAGCTGAGGGGGAGTCGACTCGCACACTGTCGGGAGTCGACTCGCGCATATTCTGGAGTCGACTCGAGGTCGAGTCGACTCGCGACTCAGGGGAGTCGACTCGCAGTCGGGATCCGACTTTTTAACCCTAGGTTTGTCGTTTCGCAAACACTTTTCCTCAAGCCGCCACTGTTCACAAAGCCCTAGAGCCGACTCCTAGGTCATCCCCGATCGTCTCCAAGCCCTTTTCCCGTCGATTTTTCGCCGGACATTGAGTTTCCGTCCGTTCCTAGGTCATTTCCGGTCCGTCCCGAGCTTCCTCTGTCGGTCCTTCACCGTCCTCTAGGTATTTTTCTTCCCGTTTAGGTCAAGATGCCTCGTAAGACCGTCGTTAGGAAGAGGTCCCGTCCCGAGGCCGGTCCCGAGCGGCGCTCCAAGGCGCGGCACGATCCCGCGAGGGAACCACCTCCGGATCGTTCCCCGCCTAGGGTGGTTCTCGTTAGGCCGTTGGCCGGGAAGGCCGTCACCTCCGGAAAGTTTGTCGATTTCGACTATCTCTCCCGGGGGGGGTTCACCATAGGCGATAGGCTTAGAGCCCAGGGCCTAGAGTACTTCCTCACCTTGGACCTTCCCACCTATCCTGGCCTAGTTCAAGAGTTTTACAGTACCGTCCATCGGGGAGATGGAGGTATCGAGGGCACGGTAGTAGGTGTCCCGTTGCGTGTCACAGAGGACCTCATTGCCCATATCCTTCACCTTCAATTAGTAGGGGTGGCTCCCGCACACCCTGAGGATAGAGTTGCGGCCCTTACGGTCGTCTTAGGGCATCCACCTCAGTCCCCCCTAGATGAGGTATCTGCTAGCTCACTTCCTATTGAAGTGAGAATCCTTTTGAGCATTCTGTCCAGGTCCATCTTCCCTAAGACAGGGAGATTTGATTTTGTGAATGAGAGAGACTTAGCTATTATGTCTTATATCCTTCAGGACACCCCGATCAACTTCCCAAAGCTCATTTATAGGTATATGTGTGAGCCCCTAGATAGACCTAGGCTCTCACTCCCATACGGGATGTTATTCACTCTTCTTTTTAGGCAGTACGAGATTCCCATTCCTGAGAGGGAACCCTCTCGTGCCTTGCGATGGACTGATCGCTTATATACGGGGACTATGCACAGGATGGGGTTTCGGAAGAGAGAAGGGATCTGGGTTAGGAAGTCCACTCTCACTGCTCAGACCACCAGACCATCACCCAGTCCTGAGCCAGATTCAGACTACCCAGACCTTCCAGACCATCCAGACCTCCCATCCACTCCTCCTGCTCCTACCACCTCTGCCGGACCTTCCTCCTCAGTTCCACCATCTATGGAGGTCCGTATTGATACAGAGCAGCTCCGGGAGCTGCGGCAGGAGATCGTCCGAGATCTGAGGGATGAGCTGCTTCGGGAGCTCCGAGGTGCGGTGCCTGCCCCCACTCCTGCACCCGTATCTTCTCAGTTGGTCCCTTCCTTGACAGCCGTGACTGACATGACGGCTCATGTACGGGAAGAGATCTACAATGTCCGGAGTTTTGTCCAGGCCCAGTTCCACAGCATGAGTGAGGTCACGAGCTCCACTCGACAGATGCGAGAGGAGATAGGTCGTGACATGCACACCACCACCGAGGGGGCCGAACGCTTGGCGAATGTACTCATCGACAAGCTGGACGCACTTCAGACATCGGTGACTGGGCTTCAGGCGTCGGTGACAGAACTCTCCACTACACACAGCAGAGCCACCACGTCTATTATCACGCAGCTCGGACATGTGACAGATGCAGTCACCCTCCTCATGGAGCAGAGCCGATTGAGAGGAGGAGCACCATCCTCGAGAGGAGGAGCCACATCCTCCAGAGGAGGAGATGCATCCTCGAGAGGAGGAGCCACACCCTCCAGAGGAGGAGATGCATCCTCGAGAGGGGGAGCTTCATCCTCGAGGAGGACATAGATGTGTTTGAGTTGTGTTTTGTCTTGCTTTGCTTTACTTATTGTATTCTCACATGTATTCACATTCATATCAATACAATGAGTAGACATTTTATCTTCAATTATGTGCCATTTGATGATTGGTTGTGCCATTGATTGTATGTGATTACCTCCTTTTTGGTATGATGACAAAAAGGGGGAGAAATATGTATAAAATATGTAAAAAGGGGAGAAATATGAAAAAATATGTAAAAGAAATCAATGGAAATAAATAAAAAGATAAACTCTTAATAACACACACAAATCTGTTCTAAGTGGATTCGGTACCTCGAGGCTCATTATCTCTCTTTTGGGGCTCCTAATGGAGTAATCTCCAGAATCTATTCAAAGGATATTCGGAGATTAGCTGAATCCTACTCAAGAACAAATTGACAGATTTTCCCTCTAAAAAGATAAAATTCAGTTCAAAAAACTTCAAAGCATTAAAAGGAAATTCAGAGAATCAAAACATAGTTGAATGCATATGTTGAGGGGGAGATCTGAATTTTAATCAAGCTAAATCATTAATGACATATAAGCCGAACAATTGATTGCATAATATGAAGGCTTATATAATTCCAAATGAAAGGGGGAGCTTTAACTCCGAAATTTAATGTTTCACTCCTTTCAAACTTGGATAAATTAAATTATCAGACATTTGAATTCATTTATGGATTTTACTTCATTGTTTTATGAGCAATTCATTTTACATATACTCAAAGTTTTGTCATCATCAAAAAGGGGGAGATTGTGGAGTGATTGATTAAAACCCCATTTGATTTTGATGAGCTCAAAGCATTTGAGTATATCTTGTGATTACTAATGAATTCAATTGAGTGTTTCAGTGAAAATCCTGTCCAAGTGTTTCTAGACTTGGTTCATAGTATTTTGGATAAGTTAAGAAGTCTGCATGAACCAATGTCTGAGACTCGAGTCGACTCCCGAGTATCACGAGTCGACTCCAAGCGTATCAAGTTCACTGGCACGAGCTCGAGTCGACTCCAGATCAGTACGAGTCGACTCCGACTGAGAACAGACAGAAGGACAGAAAGCTTCAACTCAGAGACTGTCAACGAGTCGACTCCCGAAGTGCGCGAGTCGACTCCAATGTTCAACGAGTCGACTCCAGGGTAGTAAGAGTCGACTCCAAGAGAAACACAAAGAAAAGTCAGAAAGCAGTTTTCGGACTCTGAGATTCGAGTCGACTCCCGCATTGCACGAGTCGACTCCGAGACTCCGCGACCATCAACAGACAGAAGACCAAGTTACTGCCTCTGAGATTCGAGTCGACTCACAGACAGCTCGAGTCGACTCCGAGACAAGCTTCACGTCAAAAGGCAGAAGACCAACTTTCGGAAACTGAGAGCCGAGTCGACTCCAAGGAAGTTCGAGTCGACTCCAAGACTGGATGAGCCAAAAGACAGAGAAACGGGAGTTCGGGCTCTGAGATTCGAGTCGACTCCCAGGACAGTCGAGTCGACTCGAGTGGACAAAATTCAAAATTGGATCCACGGACTTCAGTGGATGAGCCGACTCCAAAATTGCCAGGTCAGCTCCAGAAGTTGGCGAGTCGACTCCAGGTCAAGACGAGTCGATTCCCAGTCAAGACGGCAACTTTAATTCAAATTTGGAACAGTTGCCGAGTCGACTCCAGAAAAGCGTGAGTCGACTCCTGATCGCGCGAGTCGACTCCAACCCACCAACGGTCATATTGTCAGGCTGCGCAGAGTGTGCAGAACGGCCAGAAAAAGCAGAGTAACGGCTAGTTTCCGTGGGGGTTGGCTTAAATAGCCACAGAGGACTGTAGCAAGGCAGAGAACAGATATTCCACTCCAAGCATTCAAGTTTTCAAGCTCTCCAAGTGCTCTTAAACAAAAAAGGGGAGATATGCATTTACTGCTCCAACAACTTCTTCCCAACAATCAAAGCTTCCTCCTCCTGCATTCAAGTCGACCACTCTTTCGAGAGGAGACCGGAGTTCTAGAAGCCATACCTCTTCACCAGCTTAAAAGCATTTGAGGGCTTCTAACTCCTTTACGATTATATTGTTTTAAATCTGCTTTTTGAGAAGCTATTTTCTGTTTTCTTCTATCTCTTGTATTTACTTGATTCAATCGGGGGATTGAATCAAGAGGTTTAAGGTTGGTTGGTGAGCCAAGTTAAAACCAACGTGTGTAAGGGTTTGATTGTGAGCCCGGGAAAACAATCGGGGTTGGTTCTAGTCGGTGAGCCTGGGAAAACCGACCGAGTTCGTTGTGAGCTCGTAAAACAACAAGTTTGGTTGTGAGCTTGCAAAACAACCGGCTGTAATCCAAGGGGGTTATAGTGAAATTCCCAAGTGAGACTTGGGGAGTGGACGTAGGAGCAAGGGTTAGCTCCGAACCACTATAAAACTTTGTGTTTGTAGTGCATTGTCTCTCATCTTCTTCCCCGCACATTACTCACAGCACTAGGCCTTAATTAAATAACTTGCTATAGTTTTTAATTAATCATCCACAAAGTTTTAATTAGTCAAATTATTTTAAAAACCCAATTCACCCCCCCCCCTCTTGGGTTGTCTATCTGGGCAACAGTATTCTTTCTCACTCCTTTAGTTATAGATTTATGCGATTAAGTTCCATAAGATCTCTCCTTCTGAGATTTTCTTTCTCCCCCTTAATTAATCATTCCATTTAAGAGTTTAGAATTTGAAGATAATGTTCAATAAAATTATCAATCTCAAAAAAAATATATTTTCTATAAGTTTCAGCTTATTTTCATAAGACTCAATGTTTGAGATAAGACAACCTTTATAGAACTCATCTCAAGGTATAAACTTATTATATAATTAAAGCAAGTCTTGCTATATAAGGAGGTTCATCAAAATCAATTCATAAAAATCAAGGTATGCATCAAATTAAAGTGATTTTTAGGATAAGATACTGAATATCTAAAGCTCCCCCCCAAAAGATGCATTCTTCTTTAATCATTCTTTTCTATTGTTGAATTTCAGATTTTAATGATAAAGGTGAATAAAACTGAAATTCTATGATATCGAGAATGTAGAGTAATCTAGCATTATTCAAAATTTATAGCAATTACTCTTTCTAATCCTTCAAGAACAAGTTATGCTTTCTCTTAATCTTAGAGAAAATGTATAGAAATATTAATTAGAAAATGATTCATTTGAAGCTCAGTTTCTTTCAAAAGCATTTACATTTTCTTTCTTTTAAGAATCATTTGAGTGAGCTGAAATATTTCTAGCTTTAAGATCATTCACTCTCTATATATATTCTGATGGAAGTCTTTAAGAATGTAGGAGAGAAAAACATATAGATGATCATTGAGGTATATATATTTATAGAACTCAATTTCTTAATTATAGTTTTTCAGCAATGTATACATAAAACACAATAAATCTTTTTAATATCAAAATAAAATCATATATTTAGAAATTTTTGTTTGCAATCAAGATCATCGAAAGACACATCATTTGGACCAATATTAGTACACCTTGAAGATAAGAAAAGATATGTTTCGGATGCGTATCGAGACAATCAACCAAGGGGTCAAAATTAATTCTGTTTTTCTTATGTTAAAGTTTTCATTTAGAAATTCATATTGAGTTACAGCTTTTATACAAAGTCAGATTCTGAATTTCATAAAGATTCTCAAGGAGGCTTTTAAAGTTGTAATTTGAGATATGTATCTTCTACATTGTAGCTCATCTTAAATCATTACGATTCAAAACACATATTTCAAACATATAAGAGCATATTCAGAATATTTGTATTTATGTTGAGTGTTGGTATGAATTAGAACATTATATACCAAAGTTAAGCAAGTTGAAGGATAAAACAAACTCAATTCATTTTGCCTATATAGAGATATACTTCTCTTCTCCTTTTTACAGATTTATTCAACTTTCAGATTTCAAAGATGATTGTGAATGACAAATCTGAAATTTCTTTTCTATAATATCAAACAAAAAATTTTACGTAGTATTTCAAACATTCAATCAAATTGTCCAAGCATGGAGCATTACAAAATATTGAGAATCCATCATGCCACATGCAAAATATATTACGTGTTAAGTCATGCATTAAAATATTAAGAACAAGCATGTCAAGGATCAAAATCAATTCTTTTCAAATAAACTCCCCCTATTTAACTATAATCTTGCATTGATTTCATCCTTAAAGTGTGTTTTCAAGTGATTAAAAAATTTGACTTGATTCTTCTTATATACTTTCATTTACTTTGTCTTTCATTTTTTTTTACTTTCTTATGCTCTATACTCTATTTGCTCCCTATCCGGTGGAGTTGGAAGGGGCACGAGGTACTACCACTAGCCTCCCTCTTGTGCCGTCCCTAATATACCCTACACCGAATAGTTGGGTCAAATAGTGCCAGGTACTACCACTAGCCTCCCCATTGGCACCATCCCTATGATAAGCAATATAGAAATGTTAAAATGTTTACTTCAAACTCTCCCTGTTTAAGTGTAATTAATTGCGGATCTTATCCCTTTTACGAGTCTCATAAATGTGCCAAATATATTATGCTTCTTTTGCTTTTCCTTAAGATTGAAGTATTTGCCTTTACTTAGATTTTACTTCTCTTGAATAATATCCATTTTCTTTTCTTTATCTCTCTCTCTTTTTGTTATTCTCAAGTAATTTACATGAAAGAGCAGAATAAAGAAATAATCTTATATATCATATAGATGTATATCATGCAGACAACATTTTCATTGTGCTCAAGGATTCATAACTTCTCACAAGTTATTTTACATCAAAATTTTAAGCATTTACTTGTGTATTTCAAGGTTATGATATAGGCAAAGAAATATTTTAGTTTGAGCAAACCATGAAATAATTTCTAAAAGCATAAGTCAATTAATGCATATATAGACATGATATTTAGAAATTAATATTTAAAGATTTTAATCATGCCACAATAAGATTTAAGTTATTGACTTTGCTTAGCTAATTTATGAGAGAGGTATCTAAAATTACCGATTCATTCTGCATTCTTCAAGTCAAATACCTACTAGATTTCTTATGTATGAACTTTTGGCTGAAGAAGGTCCTCTCTCTTGTTTGCATGTGAATGTTTATTGTATCTTACATGGAGATATCCTTCAAGTTGAAATCTCTCATTTTCTTGCTCAAGGATCCTGCATTATTAACAAAATTCTTTTCTTTCTTGAAGAAAAGTCATTAGTTTCTTCAAGATACAAAACATTCATCCAACATATTTTTTAACTAGGTGACTCAAATTAAGATATGACAATAGTAGAATATTGAGTCACTTTACTCAAGAGATTGCTTAAATATAAGCAAGCATATATCACTTGAACTAAAGAGATAGTTTCATTAACCAAGATGGTTCAAGGACAAGCATGTGAGGCACTAGGAAGATTTATCAAGATTAAATCAATTTCTTATTTTCAAAATCAATTTAGTTTAGATTTTATTTGCTTAAGATAATTATTAATAAGACACGCTAGCTAAGTTTTAATCAACTTATCTTAAACAGTTGTTTCTATCAAAATTCAGATTATGATTTATTTGTTATTAATAAAATATGTTTCATTAAAGTTAGATTGAAGTCTTGCACAAGGGCACATAATGAGCATACAATCTGGTCTACTAACTATATGATAAAATAATTATTCTATCATGCTTCAATACAGCTTTAAAACAATAGATCTACTTTGCTCATCCTCTTCAAATTCTACAAGATGGGGTCATAGACATACCTTCTTCATGCCAATCTTCTATAAGAGTTTTCTTATGGACTAACTTTGGTCAATGAAGATCCCCTTTCTTGTTCGTCTTAATTTGGAGTTCGAGAGAAAATGTTAATTCATTCATCATACATATTTCAAACTCACCTTGCATGAGCTTAGTAAAATCATCATATAAATCTTCATAGTAGAACCAAAAATGATGTCATCAATGTATACTTTGAGCAAATAAGATATCACAAATTCTTCTTTTTGATGCACAGATTTATCACTATTACTTTCTATCAAAAAGGTTACTCAAGCTTTTATATCATGCTTTTGATGCTTGTTCCAAATCATATATTGCTCTATCATATTTGTAATGAGTATTTTCAAATATGGTGGTTATTTAACATATATCTTCTTTAATAAAATAAGCACATAGGAGTGCATTCTACACATTCATTTGATAGAATATAAAGCTCATAAAGCAAGCAAATGATAATGCTGATCTTTACTTCTAATCATGCAAGAATTTCATCAAGATCTATTTCATCTTTTTTTGATTTAGTCTTTTAGTAGTCATCAATTTTTCTTTATTAAGTGCATTTCTGAAAGACTCAATTTGGTTCTAATTATTAACAAGTTTTCAGATTGTTATATGTAAAAGATTAACCATATACATATATAATTTAATTTTAGTATCTTGATAATAAATCATTAGTCTCATAAAGAATAAAATGAATTGATATTTCTACAACTCGAATCTTTTCATTGAATGTTCTATATGTATTGCTTGATGAATGATATCCAAGGATAGAAATATCTTTATCAGATTTGGCATTATTTTCATAAGAACATATCAAGCATAACATGTACGACTGAAAAATATGAAAGATATGCAATAGTTCATTTTCTATTTTTCAGAAGATCAAAAGGAGTTTTCATCAAAAATAGATCTAATAGAAATCATATGTATGACAAGAAGTGATGATAGCTTTTAAAAATCATTTAAGTAGATGACTATCATACACAATTATCTTTTTTATTTCTTCAAGAATTCTATTAACCCTATTTTACTTATGGT
Source organism: Phoenix dactylifera (assembly GCF_009389715.1). NCBI lineage: Eukaryota > Viridiplantae > Streptophyta > Magnoliopsida > Arecales > Arecaceae > Phoenix > Phoenix dactylifera. Next base: position 50,038 of record NW_024067801.1, read on the forward strand.
GTCCTTGGTGCTGAAATAATTATTTTCTGTATAAACTTTATCAGAATTTTGGTTTTCAACACTGTGCCATGATACTCTTTATCTTCACAGTTTGGAAACCTTTTTCATTTGAAATACTTTTACAAGATTTAGCAAATACAGAAAATACTTCAATTTTATTTGCCAAGAATAAATCCAATGTAAGCTTTTGAAAACTTAGTGATGGAAACAACATTCTTAGATTTAGAAATTGATTCTTGTTTGTTTCCTTAGTTAACATGTGATGACCCAAAGATTGATTCATAGATTGATTTTGATGATCACAAAACCTTGAAGTATAGATACTAATGTTTATGTTGCAAGGAGAAAGATATTTATTTTGCAAGGAACATAGCAAGTTGGAAGAACACAAGAAGGCCTCCAAAGCTCTCAAGTTGGAAGAAAGCTACAATTTATTGGTCCAAAGTTTAAAGTTCAAAGGATTCAAATTGGAGGAGTAAAATCAAAGGAAAAATTCAAAAGAACAGTCTTCGAGTCGACTCCAGTGGAATTCGAGTCGACTCCGGAGAAGTATGAGTCGACTCCGGAGAAGTATGAGTCGACTCCTAGGAGTCACAGGCAGAAAAGTCAGAGAGTAGTTTTCGGGTCTGAGATTCGAGTCGACTCTAGTGGCACGCGAGTCGACTCCAATGATTGGCAAGTCGACTCCAAAGAAAGCATGAGTCGACTCTAAGCGGAACACAAAGAAAAAGTCAGAGAGCATTTTTGGGACTCTGAGATTCGAGTCGACTCCCGCATTGCACGAGTCGACTCCGAGACTCCGCGACCATCAACAGACAGAAGACCAAGTTACTGCCTCTGAGAGCCGAGTCGACTCCGAGGAAGTTCGAGTCGACTCCAAGACTGGACGAGCCAAAAGACAGAGGATCGGGAGTTCGGGCTCTGAGATTCGAGTCGACTCCCAGGACAGTCGAGTCGACTCGAGTGGATCAAATTCAAAATTGGATCCACGGACTTCAGTGGATGAGCCGACTCCGAAAATGCCAAGTCAGCTCCAGATGTTGGCGAGTCGACTCCGGGTTAAGTCGAGTCGACTCCCAGTCAAGGCATGCACTTTAATTCAAATTTGGAACAGTGGCCGAGTCATCTCCAGTAAAGCACGAGCCGACTCCTGCAACAGGCGAGTCGACTCCTGATCGCGCGAGTCGACTCCGATCCCAACGGTAATATTGTCAGGAAGTGTAGACTGTGTCCAACGGCTCTATTTTTGTCTCTAACGGCTATATTCTTGTTTCCACGCCATCTAAAGCTATAAAAACAAGAAGAGAGCTAGGGGAGAACTCATGGAAGTGGGAGAGATCATCTAGGAAAGAGATCTCAAAGAGATTACAAAGAAAATCTCCCATAAGCACAAAAGGGCCATCCAAAACAAAATAGAGAGAAGAAGAGCATCCAAGTGAATCCGAAAGCTTCCTCTCCATCCGTGTGCTGCCTCGGGGATCCTCTACTTCATGCCAAATCAGAGGAGGATCAAGTAAAGAAGAAGCCGAGCTCCTCCATCTTCAAACTCGTTTGAGGGCTTCTCTTTACTCTATTTGTTTATATTGTCATATTTGCTTGTTTAAGAAGCTTTGATTTGTTTTTATTCTTTGTTTTAATATCTTGTAACTTGATTCAATCAAGGGATTGAATCAAGGGGTTAAAGGTTTGTTGGTGAGCCAAAGGGAAAACCAACGGTGTAAGGTATGTTGGTGAGCCAAAGGGAAAACCAACGGGATTAAGGTTTGTTGGTGAGCCAAAGGGAAAACCAACGGGGTTAAGGTTTGTTGGTGAGCCAAAGGGAAAACCAACTGTGTAAGGTTTGTTGGTGAGCCAAAGGGAAAACCAACTGTGTAAGGTTTGTTGGTGAGCCAAAGGGAAAACCAACTGTGTTAGGTTTGTTGGTGAGCCGAGGGTAAAACCAGCGTGTAAGGGTTTGATTGTGATCCCGAGAAAACAATCGGAGTGGTTCTAGTCGGTGAGCCTGGGAAAACCGACCGAGTTCGTTGTGACCTCGTAAAACAACAAGTTGGGTTGTGAGCTTGTAAAACAACCGGCTGTAATCTGTAGGATTATAGTGAAATTCCCAAGAAGTCTTGGGGAGTGGATGTAGGTGCTGGGGTGCACCGAACCACTATATGTTTGTTGTGTTTGTAATGCTTCTGCTTATGGTCTAACTAACACACTCACTTACTTAGATAAACTGCTTGCTTAACTCTTATCTGGACATCCTTTAGTTGCAAGCATATTTAATCAAGTCACATTCTATACATCAAACTGTTGCTAAGTTTAACTTTCATTGCGCATATATACAACTTAGCATAATTAATCAAAAAGTACTAGAAGTAGTTTAAAAGTTTTAAAAGACCCAATTCACCCCCCCCTCTTGGGTTGTATCTACTGGGCAACAAGTGGTATCAGAGCAGGTGCTCAAGATTAATTATTGATCTCACGATCAAGAGCCAAAGATCATGACAACTCAAATAGATAGTTTTCTAGGAGAGGGACAGTTAATTGATAGGCCTCCACTGTTTAATGGCATAGACTACACATATTGGAAAGCACGCATGCGCATTTTTATTCAATCACAAAACTATTATTTATGGAAAATCATAATAAATGACCTTCATACACTCTCTCAAACTATTAATGAAAAGGACTTAGCACAATTGAATGCTAATGCTATGAACATATTATATTGTGCTATTCATGAAACGAAGTTTAATGAAATTTCTGCATGCTTATCTGCTAAGGAGATCTGGGATACTTTAGAAACTTTTTATGATAAATCTCAGATTAGCTCACATGTGCTTCAATTGCGTACTAACAATGAGATTGCAGAATCCTCCACAGTAGCCGAGTCGACTCCCAGTTTGTCCGAGTCGACTCCTAGAGAAGAACAGTCTGAAAGGCAGAGACACAGTCTTGAAGACCCTGTGAACGAGTCGACTCCAAGTAGTTCCGAGTCGACTCCCAAGTTAGCCGAGTCGACTCCAATAAGGTCCGAGTCGACTCCGAGGCAAATCAGCTTCCTAAAGACAAAGAAAAAGAGGAAGCAAGAAGAAAGGAAGAAAGAGATAAAAAGGAAGAAAGCCTTGACCAAGAAAGAGTCAAGCCAGAAAATAAAAGTTAGGAGCAACAATGATGATATTAGCTCCAAGAAACTACAAGAGGTAACGGACTTGTGCTTTATGGCACAGGAAGACAAGGTAAAATCTGAATCTACTTTTACCTCAAATGATTTTCAAGACGAATTCTCTTATGATGAATTATTAAATGCTTTTCATGAGTTGTATAGTGAATGTAGAAAATTAACTGTAAAGAATAAAAATCTTAAGAAACTAAATTCTGAAAATGAAAGCTTAAGGTCATTTTCAGAAGAATTGATTCAGAAAAATCATAGCTTAGTTAAAGAAAATCAAAACTTAAGTAAAGAAATTAATCAATTAAAATCTTTTATTAACAAATTCACCGTAAGTTCAGAACGATTAAAAAAGATGTTTGAAAGCCAATATGTTACTTATGATAAATCAAAACTTGGCTTGACTTCTTTACTTAACAATAAATCTCTAGAGAAAAAGGTTATTAATTCACCAAACAAACCATTAAATAAGATAACTCATTTCAAAAACGAAAAGAATGGGCATAACAACTTTACCTATCGTTCTAACACAATTAAATCAAATGGTAAAGTTATTAATATTAAACAGATATGGGTTCCAAAAGGAACCATATGTCCTAACTCTCAAGGACCCAAGCAAGCTTGGGTACCCAAAATGAAAATATGAGGATGTAGACATAGGTGTGCCAAGATACCCATGGAACAAATAGAACTTTCATACAAATGGGTGTTCTAGACACATATCAAAAAATGAAACTTAAAACATACTTATGAAAAGTAATTTTAAATAATAAAAAAAATATAATAATAATAATGAAATCAGTAAACCTTGCATTTCATCATTATTTTTGCTTTAGTATTTGATTGAAATATGAATTGCAAGTATTGACCAATTTTGTGATATAGAAAATACTTTTGAAAATATAATCAAATCACTTCATTTTATAGTATACTTTACTCACTATTGGATAAGTTGCTAAAATGATTAATTAATTCATTAAAAATAACTCTATGAATCCTCTATATGCTTGATTAAGAATTTTTATCCATGGCATTATTTTTATTGATCATCAATATGATAATGGATACTTGGTATGTTTTTGAATATATGCACTATGAATACCAAGATTAAAGAAACCATCTTTAGCATACAAAATCAACTCATGCTAGTATGTACTTAATCTCAATAGACCTTGCCATTGGCTTACTTAAATTATCTTCTTAAAGGTCAAAGTTTTGCTATGCATGCTAACTTAGGAAACAACCAAAAATCATTTCTAAATCTAAAGATGTTGTTTCCATCTCTAAGTTTTCAAAAGCTTACATTGGATTTGTTCTTGGCAAATAAAACTGAAGTATTTTTCTGTATTTGCTAAATCTTGTAAAAGTGTTTCAAATGAAAAAGGTTTCCAAACTGTGAAGATAAAGAGTATCATGGCACAGTGTTGAAAACCAAAATCCTGATAAAAGTTATACAGAAAATAATATTAAATTCGATTATTTCAGCACCAAGAACACCTTAAGTAAAATAGGGTTAATAGAATTCTTGAAGAAATGAAAAAGACAATTGTGTATGATAGTCATCCTTAAAAGCTATCATCACTGTTTGTCATACATATGATTTCTATTAGATCTATTTTTGATGAAAACTCCTTTTGATCTTCAGAAAAATTGGAAATGAACCATTGCATATCTTTCATATTTTTCAGTCATACACGTTATGCTTGATATGATCTTATGAAAATAATGCCAAATCTGATAAAGATACTTCTATCCTTGGATATCATTCATCAAGCAATGCATATAGAACATTCATGAAAAATTCTAGTTGTAGAAGTATCAATTCATTTTATTCTTTATGAGACTAATGATTTATTATCAAAATACTAAAATCAAATTATATGGTTAATCTTTTACATATGCACTTAATGAAGAAAAATTGATGACTACTAAAAGACTAAATCAAGAAAAGAGGAAATAGATCTTGATAAAGATTCTTGCATGATTAGAAGTAAAGATCATCATTATCATGTGCTTGCTTCATGAGCTTTATATTCTGTCAAATGAATGTGTAGAATTCACTCCTATGTGGTTACTTCATTAAAAAGGAGATCTATGAAAAATAACCACCATATTTAAAAATACACATTACATATATGATAAAGCAATATGTGATTTAGAACAAGCATCAAAAGCATGATATATAAAAGCTTAAACAACCTTTTTTGATAGAAAGTAATAGTGATAAATCTATGAATTTGTGATATCTTATTTGCTCAAAGTATGCATTGATGACATCATTTTTGGTTCTACTAATGAAGAGTTATATTGCAAAGAGAGTTTGAAATACGTATGATGAATGAATTAACATCTTCTCTCAAACTCCAAATTAAGACAAACAGGAAAGGGGATCTTCATTGACCAACGTTAGTCCACAAGAAAGCTCCTATAGAAGATTGGCGTGAAGAAGGTATATCTATGACCCCATCTTGTAGAAATTGTGAAGGATGAGCAAAGTAGATCTATTGTTTAAAGCTGTATTGAAGCATGATAGAATAATTATTTTATCATACAGCTAGTAGACCAGATTGTATGCTCATTATGTGACCTTGTGCAAGACTTCAATCTAACTTTAATTAATCATATTTTATTGATAACAAATACGTCATAATCTGAATTTTGATACAAACAAACGTTTAAGATAAGTTGATTAAAACTTAGTTAACACATCTTATTGATAATTATCTTAAGCAAATAGAATCTAAACTAAATTGATTTGACCTTGATAAATCTGTCTATTGCCTCACATGCTTGTCCTTGAACTATCTTGGTTAATAAATCTATCTGATGACCCAAAGATTGATTTAAAGATTGATTTTGATGATCACAAAACCTTGAAGTATAAATACTAATGTTTGTGTTGCAAGAAGAAAGACAATTTGTTTTGCAAGGAACATAGCAAGTTGGAAAAATATAAGAAGGCCTCAAAAGCTCTCAAGAAAAGTTAGAAGAAAGCTACAATTTATTGGCCCAAGTTTCAAGTTCAAAGGATTTAAGTTGGAGGAGCAAATTCAAAGAAAGATTCAAAAGAATAGTTCTCGAGTCGACTCCTGAAAGTTCAGAGTCGACTCTGGCACTCTGGAGTTTCAAGGAACAGTGCTCGAGTCGACTCCAGAACTTTACGAGTCGACTCCGACTAAAAACAGACAAAAAATAGAGAGTTAATTTTCAGTGCTACAATGCTCGAGTCGACTCCCAGGTCGACTCCTAGGTCGACTCCTGCTCGAGTCGACTCCCAGGTCAGCTCCCAGGTCAGCTCCAGGACTGCAAACAGACAAAACAGAAAGTTGATTTTCAGCAGAGTCGACTCCTACTTCAGCCGAGTTGACTCCAGCACGCTGGGAGGCGTAACGGCTAGTTTTTTCTTGATTCCAACGGCTCTATTTTTGTCTCTAACAGCTAGATTTTTGTTTGCACTCCCTCTAAAGCTATAAAATCAAGAGGAGAGCTAGGGAAGAGGGTATGGAAGTGGGAGAAAACATTTAGGGAAGAGATTTGAAAGAGATTACAAGGAAAATCTCCCATAAGCACAAAAGGGCCATTCAAAGTAAAATAGAGAGAAGAAGAGCATCCAAGTGAATCCCAAAGCTTCCTCTCCATCCGTGTGCTGCCTCGGGGATCCTCTACTTCGTGCAAAATCAGAAGAGGGGCAAGTGAAGAAGAAGCCGAGTTCCTCCATCTACAAATTAGTTTGAGGGCTTCTTCACTTTTCTTTACTTATTTACATTTGCTATATTTGCTTATTTGAGAAGCTTGTATTTGATTTAAACTCTTGTTCTAATATCTTGTAACTTGATTCAATCAAGGGATTGAATCAAGGGGTTAAGGTTTGTTGGTGAGCCAAAGGGAAAAACCAACGTTGTAAGGTTGTGGTTGGTGAGCCTTTGGGGAAAACCAACCGGGTTGATTGTGAACCCGGAAAACAATCATTGTAAGGTTGTGGTTGGTGAGCCTTTGGAAAAACCAACTGGGTTGGATTGTGAGCCCGTGAAAACAATCGGTAGGTTCTAGTCGGTGAGCCTGTGAAAACCGACCGAGTTCGTTGTGATCTCGCAAAACAACAAGTTAGGTTGTGAGCTTGTAAAACAACCGACTGTAATCTAAGGGATTATAGTGAAATTCCCAAGAGGTCTTGGGGAGTGGATGTAGGTGCTGGGGTGCACCGAACCACTATACATCTTTGTGTTTGTGATGCCTTATCTCCTGTATTTCATGCCTTCCATTCATGCTTGATTGTGTAATATCTCTAGCTTTGTTTTCTATAGAGTTATAAGTGATTTGCTTAGCTTCCACTCCATTCTTACCATACACATAGATTAAAATTGATCATACAACTATAAGTTGTTTTTAGATCAATTGCACCCTAACGCCATAGTATAATTGCTCTAGCTTAATCTTCCACTGCTTTACTTGTAATTGCCTATAGCTTAAGTAAATAACATCTTATTATTCCGCTGCATTCTATTCAAAGTAAAAATTAGGGAACATAATTTTTAGAAAACCCAATTCACCCCCCCTCTTGGGTTGTCACCTTGGGCAACAAGTGGTATCAGAGCAGGTGCTCTTTTATTAATTATAGTCTTAACCGACAAGAGCCAAAGATCATGACAACTCAAATAGATAGTTTTCTAGGAGAGGGACAGTTAATTGATAGGCCTCCACTGTTTAATGGCATAAACTACACATATTGGAAAGCACGCATGCGCATTTTTATTCAATCACAAAACTATTATTTATGGAAAATCATAATAAATGACCTTCACACACTCTCTCAAACTATTAATGAAAAGGACTTAGCACAATTGAATGCTAATGCTATGAACATATTATATTGTGCTATTCATGAAACGAAGTTTAATGAAATTTCTGCATGCTTATCTGCTAAGGAGATCTGGAATACTTTAGAAAATATTTATGATAAATCTCAGATTAGCTCACATGTGCTTCAATTGCGTACTAACAATGAGATTGTAGAATCCTCCACAGTAGCCGAGTCGACTCCCAGTTTGTCCGAGTCGACTCCTAGAGAAGAACAGTCTGAAAGGCAGAGACACAGTCTTGAAGACCCTGTGAACGAGTCGACTCCAAGTAGTTCCGAGTCGACTCCCAAGTTAGCCGAGTCGACTCCGACAAGGCCCGAGTCGACTCTGAGGCAGAACAGTTCAAAAGACAGAGAATCATCTTTTAGGCCTCTGAGAACGAGACGTCTCCCGAAGATCTCGAGTCGACTCTCAAGTCAGTCGAGTCGACTCCAAGTAAACCCGAGTCGACTCGAGGAAGAAAGAACAACAAAAAAATTCAAAAGCTTCCTAAAGACAAAGAAGAAGAGGAAGCAAGAAGAAAGGAAGAAAGAGATAAAAAGCAAGAAAGCCTTGACCAAGGAAGAGTCAAGCAAAAAATTGAAAGCTAGAAGCAACAATGAACTACAAGAGGTAACTAACTTATGTTTTATGGCATTAGAAGATAAAGTAGAATCTGAATCTAATTTTACACCAAATGAATTTCATGAAGAATATTCTTATGATGAACTATTAAATGCTTTTCATGATTTGTATGGTAAATGTAGAAAATTAGCTATCAAAAATAAAAATCTTAAAAAGCAAAATCTCGAAATCTCAAAAGAAAGAAATTCTATTGCTAAAATATATGACAAACTAACTTCTGAAAATGAAAGCTTAAGGTTAAATTCAGAACAATTGATTCGAAAAAATCAGAATTTAATTAAAGAAAATCAAAACTTAAGTGAAGAAATTAACCAATCAAAATCTCTTATTAACAAATTCACTGTAAGTTCAGAACGATTAAAATTGATGTTTGAAAGCCAATATGTTGCTTATGATAAATCAAAACTTGGCTTGACTCCTTTACTTGACAATAAATCTCTAGAGAAAAAGGTTATCAATGCATCAAGCAAACCATTAAATAAGATAACATATTTCAAACATGAAAAGAATGGACATAACAACTTTACCTATCGTTCTAACATAATTAAATCAAGTGGTAAAGTTATTACAATTAAACAAATTTGGGTTCCAAAAGGAACCATATGTCCTAACTCTCAAGGACCCAAGCAAGCTTGGGTACCCAAAATGAAAATATGAGGATGTAGACATAGGTGTGCCAAGATACCCATGGAACAAATGAAACTTTCATACAAATGGGTGTTCAAGACACACGTCAAAAATGAAACTTAAAACATACTTATGAAAAGCAATTTTAAATAATAAAAAAAATTAATAATAATAATAATAATGAAATCAGTAAACCTTGCATTTCATCATTATTTTTGCTTTAGTATTTGATTAAAATATGAATTGCAAGTATTGACCAATTTTGTGATATAGAAAATACTTTTGAAAATATAATCAAATCACTTCATTTTATAGTATACTTTACTCACTATTGGACAAGTTGCTAAAAGATTAATCAATTTATTAAGAATAACTCTATGAATTCTCTATATGCTTGATTGAGAGTTTTTATCCATGGCATTATTCTTTATTGATCATAGATATGATAATGTGTACTTGGTGTGCTTTTGAATATATGCACTATGAATACCAAGATTAAAGAAACCATCTTTGGCATATAAAATCAACTCATGCTAGTATGTACTTAATCTCAAAAGACCTTGCCATTGGCTTACTTAGATTATCTTCTGAAAGATCAAAGTTTACCATGCATGCTAACTAAGGAAACAAACAAAAATCAATTTCTAAATCTAAAGATGTTGTTTCCATCACTAAGTTTTCAAAAGCTTACATTGGATGTGTTCTTGGCAAATAAAATTGAAATATTTTCTGTATTTGCTAAATCTTGTAAAAGTGTTTCAAATGATAAAGGTTTCCAAACTGTGAAGATAAAGAGTATCATGGCACAGTGTTGAAAACTAAAATCCTGATAAAGTTTATACAGAAATTAATTATTTCAGCACCAAAGACACCTTAAGTAAAATAGGGTTAATAGAATTCTTGAAGAAATGAAAAAGACAATTGTGTATGATAGTCATCTACTTAAATGATTTTTTTTTTAAAGGTTATCATCACTGCTTGTCATACATATGACTTCTATTAGATCTATTTTTGATGAAAACTTCTTTTGATCTTCTGAAAAATAGAAAATGAACTACTGCATATCTCTCATATTTTTCAGTCGTACATACTATGCTTGATATGTTCTTATGAAAATAATGCCAAATCTGATAAAGATATGTCTATCCTTGGATATCATTCATCAAGCAATGCATATAGAACATTCAATGAAAAGATTCGAGTTGTAGAAATATCAATTCATTTTGTTCCTTATGAGACTAATGATTTATTATCAAGATACTAAAATTAAATTATATATGTATATGGTTAATCTTTTACATATAACAATCTGTAAACTTGTTAATAATTATAACCAAATTGAGTGTTTCAGAAATGCACTTAATGAAGAAAAATTGATGACTACTAAAAGACTAAATCAAGAAAAGATGAAATAGATCTTGATTCTTGCATAATAAGAAGTAAAGATCACCATTATCATTTGCTTGCTTTATGAGCTTTATATTCTATCAAATGAATGTGTAGAATGCACTCCTAGGTGCTTATTTTATTAAAGAAGATATATGTTAAATAACCACCATATTTGAAAATACTTATTACAAATATGATAAAGCAATATATAATTTGGAACAAGCATCAAAAGCAGGATATAAAAGCTTAAGTAACTTTTTTTTATAGAAAGTAATAGTGATAAATCTATGCATCAAAAAGAAGAATTTGTGATATCTTATTTGCTCAAGGTATGCATTGATGACATCATTTTTGGTTCTACTAATGAAGAGTTATATGAAGATTTTACTAAGCTCATGCAAGGTGAGTTTGAAATATGTATGATGAATGAATTAGCATCTTCTCTCAAACTCCAAATTAAGACAAACAAGAAAGGGGATCTTCATTGACCAAAGTTAGTCCACAAGAAAACTCTCATAGAAGATTGGCATGAAGAAGGTATGTCTATGATCCCATCTTGTAGAATTTGAAAAGGATGAGCAAAGTAGATCTATTGTTTTAAAGCTGTATTGAAGCATGATAGAATAATTATTTTATCATACAGCTAGTAGACCAGATTGTATGCTCATTATGTGCCCTTGTGCAAGACTTCAATCTAACTCTAATATTTCATAATCTGAATTTTGATAGAAACAACTGTTTAAGATAAATTGATTAAAACTTAGCTAACATGTCTTATTGATAATTATCTTAAGCAAATAGAATCTAAGCTAAATTGATTCTAAAAATAAAAAAAAAAATTGATTTGACCTTGATAAATCTTCCTATTGCTTCACATGCTTGTCCTTGAACCTTCTTGGTTAATGAAACTATCTCTTAAGTTCAAGTGACATGTGTTTGCTTATATTTAAGCGATCTCTTGAGTAAAATGACTCAACATTCAATTGTTGTCATATCTTATGATTGAGTCACCTAGTTAAGAAATATGCTATATGAATGTTTTGTATCTTGAAGAAATTAATGACTTTCCTTCAAGAAAGAAAAGAATTTTGTTAATAATGCAGAATTCTTGAGCAAGAAAATGAGAAATTTCAACTTGAAGGATATCTCCATGTAAGATACAATAAACATTCACATGCAAACAAGAGAGAGGACCTTCTTCAGCCAAAAGCTCATACATAAGAAATCTAGTAGGTATTTGACTTGAAGAATGCAGAATGAATCGGTAATTTTAGATACCTCTCTCATAAATTAGCTAAGCAAAGTCAATAACTTAAATCTTATTGTGGCATGATTAAAATCTTTAAATATTAATTTCTAGATATCATGTCTATATATGCATTAATTGACTTATGCTTTTAGAAATTATTTCATGGTTTGCTCAAACTAAAATATTTCTTTGCCTATATCATAACAATGAAATACACAAGTATATACTTAAAATTTTGATTTAAAATAACTTGTGAGAAGTTATAAATCCTTGAGCACAATGAAAATGTTGTTTGCATGATATACATCTATATGATACATAAGATTATTTCTTAATTCTGCTCTTTCATGTAAATTACTTGAGAATAACAAAAAGAGAGAGAGATAAAGAAAGGAAAATGGATATTATTCAAGTAAAATAAAATCTAAGTAAAGGCAAATACTCCAATCTTAAGAAAAAACAAAACAAGCATAATATATTCGGCACATTTGTGAGACTTGTGTGAGCATTCTTTTAGAAGGGATAAAATCCGTAATTAATTACACTTAAACAAGGAGAGTTTGACGTAAACATTTTAACATTTCTATATTGCTCATCATAGGGATGGTGCCAATGGGGAGGCTAGTGGTAGTACCCGGCACTATTTGACCCAACTATTCGGTGTAGGGTATATTAGGGACGGCACAAGAGGGAGGCTAGTGGTAGTACCTCGTGCCCCTTCCAACTCCACCGGATAGGGAGCAAATAGAGTATAGAGCATAAGAAAGTAAAAAAAAATGAAAGACAAAATAAATGAAAGTATATAAGAAGAATCATGTTTTTTTTTTATCACTTGAAAACACACTTTAAGGATGAAATCAATGCAAGATTATATTTAAATAGGGGGAGTTTATTTAAAAAGAATTGATTTTGATCCTTAACATGCTTGTTCTTAGTAGTTTTTATGCATGACTTAACACATAATATATTGTGCATATGGCATGATGTTTTGAATTATGGGTTCTCAATATTTTGTAATGCTCCATGCTTGGATAAGTTGATTGAAATATGTCTTAACTTTGCTCACAAGTCTTTGCTTCATCCTTGCCTCAAACTAACTTGTGTTCCAATGCTTGAATGTTTAAAATACTGATTAGAGTTTTTTTTTTAAGTAATATTAAAAAGAAATTTCAGTTTTATCATTCACGATTATCTTTGAAAGTTAAATAGATTTACAAAAAGAAGAAGAGAAGGATATTTCTATTTAGGCAAAATGAATTGATCTTGATCTATCTTTCTACTTGCCTAACTTTGATACATAATATCCTAATACTTGTTAAAATATCCTCCATTTTGTATCAAAACTCAATACTAAATACAAAGATTCTGAAAGTGCTCTAATGTTATTGAAATATGTGTTTTCAATCTTAGTAATTTAAGATGAGCTACAATGTAGAAGATACATATCTCAAATTATAATTTTGAGAGCCGTCTTGGAAATTCTTATGAAAATTCAGAATCTGATTTTGTATAAAAGCTTAAACTTAACTTAAAAATGCTTATATCGTTACATCTTTGTAACCTTAGTTATATGCTTCAATGATCGTGTCACTTAGGAGAATAACTCAATATGATTTCTAAATGAAAACTTTAACACAAGAAAAATAGAATTAATTTTGACGCCTTGGTTGATTGTCTCGATACGCATCCGAAACATATCTTTTCTTATCGTTAAAATGTACTAATATTGGTCTAAATGATGTGTCTTTCAATGATATTGATTGCAAACAAATATTTTTAAATATATGATTTTATTTTGATATTAAAAAGATTTATTGTGCTTCATGTATACATTGTTGAAAAACTATGATTAAGAAATTGAGTTCTATAAATATATATACTTCAATGATCATCTATATGTTTTTCTCTCCTACATTATTAAAGACTTCCATCAATATAGTGAATGATCTTAAGTCTAGAAACATTTCAGTTCACTCAAATGATTCTTAAAAGAAAGAAAATGTAAATGCTTTTGAAAGAATTTGAGCTTCAAATGAATCATTTTCTGATTAATATTTCTATACATTTTCTCAAAGATTTAGAGAAAGCATAACTTGTTCTTAAAGGATTAGAAAGAGTAATTGGTACAAATTTTGAATAATTCTAGATCACTCTACATTCTCGATATCATAGAATTTCAGTTTTATTCACGTTTATCATTAAAATCTGAAATTCAACCAAAGAAAAGAATGATTAAAGAAGAATGCATCAATTGAGGGGGAGAAAGAAAATTTCAGGAGAGATCTTATGGAACTTAATTGCATAAATCCACAACTAAAGGCAAGAGAAAGAATACTAAATGAGAAGTAATTCTAATACTCTCCAATATGTATCATCTGAAATTTAAATCTGAAAATCTTTATGATACATCTTGAGGCGTGTTATTTGGTTAATATATCTTCTGCACAAATCATGAACCAAATTGCAATTCACACAGTTGATCTTAAGAGCCTCTAACTTAATGAAAAAAGGAAAAGAATAATGTGTTGAATTTTCTTGAGTTTCTCTCAGAAAATCTATTTTGGAAATTCAGTAATGAGCCCTAATTGGCTTGTTCTTTAGAACTTCAATTTTTGTGCCAATTCATTATTATATGTACCAAAATGTGCTTCTTCTTAAAGGAATAAATTCTTTAAAAGAGCTTTAAAAGAACCTTAAAAGCTTTGAATTTTATGTATATTCTAAGATATATCATAAATTGCTTGAATTCATGTTTTAGTATTTATGCCACAATATTTTTTACACCATAAAAGAACTTTGCAATCATATTTAATATATTGCTCTTATACTCTGAAAATTAGTGAAATTGCTTTCATGTTGCCAGAATACTTAATATATTGGGCAAAAGATCTTAAATGAACAAGCTTTCATACTTATTATTGAAGAGAAGTTAAATTCCCATTCGTGCTTTTCTTGAATATCATTTGTGGTACTTCTTGAATTAACCTAAGAAAGATTCCACCTACACTTGAGTTGAAAACTATCATTGGAATCACATTCGATGTGTTCTCCTTTGAAATTATCCTAATTAGCTCTGATCTATGCTCATTAATCTTTTTTATTATTGCCTTGAGTTATATGATTCATATTCTTGCAATAATTAGACATGCAAATCCGAGTACAATAAGGAGAAGAAATACTTGAGTATTCTTATCCTTGTGCTTAATGTTTCACTATCTTTTTGATGTTGTCAAAAAGGGGGAGGAATATCTGAGTATATGCTCAGAATGCTTTATGTTTTGAATTGAATACAAATCAGCTTAAATTGAAATATGTTGATTGTGTTAAGCTGATTAAATCTGAAGCATTATCATGAAGTATGTTTTAAATATATATGTTTTCTACTTCATGCAACTTAGCTATGCATTACTTCTAGAACACAATATATTTTATATTGCATATACTCCAAGTTTTGTCATCATCAAAAAGGGGGAGACTGATGACCCAAAGATTGATTTAAAGATTGATTTTGATGATCACAAAACCTTGAAGTATAAATACTAATGTTTGTGTTGCAAGAAGAAAGACAATTTGTTTTGCAAGGAACATAGCAAGTTGGAAAAATACAAGAAGGCCTCAAAAGCTCTCAAGAAAAGTTAGAAGAAAGCTACAATTTATTGGCCCAAGTTTCAAGTTCAAAGGATTTAAGTTGGAGGAGCAAATTCAAAGAAAGATTCAAAAGAATAGTTCTCGAGTCGACTCCTGAAAGTTCAGAGTCGACTCTGGCACTCTGGAGTTTCAAGGAACAGTGCTCGAGTCGACTCCAGAACTTTACGAGTCGACTCCGACTGAAAACAGACAAAAAATAGAGAGTTAATTTTCAGTGCTACAATGCTCGAGTCGACTCCCAGGTCGACTCCCAGGTCGACTCCTGCTCGAGTCGACTCCCAGGTCAGCTCCCAGGTCAGCTCCAGGACTGCAAACAGACAAAACAGAAAGTTGATTTTCAGCAGAGTCGACTCCTACTTCAGCCGAGTCGACTCCAGCACGCTGGGAGGCGTAACGGCTAGTTTTTTCTTGATTCCAACGGCTCTATTTTTGTCTCTAACGGCTAGATTTTTGTTTGCACTCCCTCTAAAGCTATAAAATCAAGAGGAGAGCTAGGGAAGAGGGTATGGAAGTGGGAGAAAACATTTAGGGAAGAGATTTGAAAGAGATTACAAGGAAAATCTCCCATAAGCACAAAAGGGCCATTCAAAGTAAAATAGAGAGAAGAAGAGCATCCAAGTGAATCCCAAAGCTTCCTCTCCATCCGTGTGCTGCCTCGGGGATCCTCTACTTCGTGCAAAATCAGAAGAGGGGCAAGTGAAGAAGAAGCCGAGTTCCTCCATCTACAAATTAGTTTGAGGGCTTCTTCTCTTTTCTTTACTTATTTACATTTGCTATATTTGCTTATTTGAGAAGCTTGTATTTGATTTAAACTCTTGTTCTAATATCTTGTAACTTGATTCAATCAAGGGATTGAATCAAGGGGTTAAGGTTTGTTGGTGAGCCAAAGGGAAAAACCAACGTTGTAAGGTTGTGGTTGGTGAGCCTTTGGGAAAAACCAACCGGGTTGATTGTGAACCCGGAAAACAATCATTGTAAGGTTGTGGTTGGTGAGCCTTTGGAAAAACCAACTGGGTTGGATTGTGAGCCCGTGAAAACAATCGGTAGGTTCTAGTCGGTGAGCCTGTAAAAACCGACCGAGTTCGTTGTGATCTCGCAAAACAACAAGTTAGGTTGTGAGCTTGTAAAACAACCGACTGTAATCTAAGGGATTATAGTGAAATTCCCAAGAGGTCTTGGGGAGTGGATGTAGGTGCTGGGGTGCACCGAACCACTATACATCTTTGTGTTTGTGATGCCTTATCTCCTGTATTTCATGCCTTCCATTCATGCTTGATTGTGTAATATCTCTAGCTTTGTTTTCTATAGAGTTATAAGTGATTTGCTTAGCTTCCACTCCATTCTTACCATACACATAGATTAAAATTGATCATACAACTATAAGTTGTTTTTAGATCAATTGCACCCTAACGCCATAGTATAATTGCTCTAGCTTAATCTTCCACTGCTTTACTTGTAATTGCCTAGAGCTTAAGTAAATAACATCTTATTATTCCGCTGCATTCTATTCAAAGTAAAAATTAGGGAACATAATTTTTAGAAAACCCAATTCACCCCCCCTCTTGGGTTGTCACCTTGGGCAACACTATCTCTTTAGTTCAAGTGATATGTGCTTGCTTATATTTAGGAAATCTCTTGAGTAAAGTAACTCAACATGCAACTATTGTCATATCTCATATTGAGTCATCTAATTAAAAATATATATATATGTTGGATGAATGCTTTGTATCTTAAAGTAACTAATGACCTTCCTTCAAGAAAGAAAAATGAAAAATTTCAACTTGAAGGATATCTTCATGTAAGATACACTAAACATTCACATGCAAACAAGAGAGAGGATCTTCTTCAGCCAAAAGTTCACACATAAGAAATCTAGTTTGGCTCGAAGAACATATAATGAATAGGTAATTTTAGATACCTTTCTCACAAATTAATTGAGCAAAGTCAATAACTTAAATCCTATTATGGCATGATTAAATTCTTTAATTATTAATTTTTGATATCATGTCTATATGTGTATTGACTGACTTATACTTTTAAAAATTGTTTCATGGTTTGCTCAATCTAAAATATTTCTATGGCTGTATCATAACCATGAAATACACAAGTATATGATTAAAACTCTGATTTAGAATGACTTGTGAGAAGCTACGAATTCTTGGGCATAATGAAAATAGTGTTTGCATGATATACCTCTATACGATATATTTCATTATTTCTTTATTCTGCTCTTTCATGTAGATTACTTGAGAATAACAAAAAGAGAGAGAGATAAAGAAAAGAAAATGGACATTGTTCAAGAGATGAAAAATCTGAGCAAAGGCAAGTACTTCAATCTTAAGAAAAAGCAAAACAAGCATAATATATTCGGCACATTTGGAAGGGATAAAATCTATAATTAATTACACTCAAACAGGGAGAGTTTGAAGTAAACATTTTAACCTTTCTATATTGCTCATCATAGGGATGGTGCCAATGGGGAGGCTAGTGGTAGTACCCGGCACTATTTGACCCAACTATTCGGTGTAGGGCATATTAGGGACGGCACAAGAGGGAGGCTAGTGGTAGTACCTCGTGCCCCTTCCCAACTCTACCGGATAGGGAGCAAATAGAGTATAGAGCTTAAGAAAGTTAAAAGAAAGACAAAGTAAATGAAAGTATACAAGAAAGAATCAATTCAAATTTTTAGTCACATGGAAACACACTTTAAGGATGAAATCAGTGCAAAATTATATTTAAATAGGGGAAGTTTATTTGAAAAGAATTGATTTTGATACTTGACATGCTTGTTCTTAATATTTTAATGTATGACTTAACACACACTATATTTTGCATGTGGCATGATATTTTAAATTATGGGTTCTCAATATCTTTTGTAGTACCCCATACTTGGACAATTTGATTGAATGTTTGAAATTCTACATAACATCTTTTGTTTGGTTTTATTGAAAAGAAAATTCAGATTTGTTATTCACAATGATCGTTAAATTCTGAAAGTTAAATAAATTTGTAAAAAAAAGGGAGAAGAGAAGGATATCTCTATTTAGGCAAAATGAATTGAGTTTGTCTTATCCATCAACTTGCTTAACTTTGGTATATAATGTGCTAACTCATACCAAAATTCAACATAAATACAAATATTCTGAATATGCTTGAAATATGTGTTTTCAATCGTAATGATTTAAGATAAGCTACAATGTGGAAGATCCATATCTCAAATTATGACTTTGAAAGCCTCTTTTGAAAATCTTTATGAAATTCAGAATCTGATTTCGTATAAAAGCTTAAACTCAATATGATTTCTAAATAAAATCTTAATTTAAGAAAAACAGAATTAATTTTGATGCCTTGGTTGATTCCTCCGATACGCATCCGAAACATATCTTTTCTTATCGTTAAAATGTACTAATATTGGTCCAAATGATGTGTCTTTCGATGATCTTGATTGCAAACAAAAATTTCTAAATATATGATCTTATTTTGATATTAAAAAGATTTATTGTGTTTCATGAATACATTGGTGAAAAACTGTGATTAAGAAATTGAGTTCTATAAATATATATACCTCAATGATCATCTATATGTTTTTCTCTCCTACATTCTTAAAGATTTCCATCAGAATATCAATAGAGTGAATGATCTTAAAACTAGAAATATTTCAGTTCACTCAAATGACTCTAAAAGAAAGAAAATGTAAATGCTTTTGAAAGAAATTGAGCTTCAATTGAATCATTTTCTGATTAATACTTTTATACATTTTCTCTAAGATTAGGAGAAAGCATAACTTGTTCTTAAAGGATTAGAAAGAGTGATTACTATAAATTCTGAATAATTCTAGATCACTCTACATTCTTGATATTACAGAATTTCAGTGTTATTCATGTTTATCACTAAAATCTGAAATTCAACAATTTAAAATGATTAAAGAAGAATGCATCTTTTGAGGGGGAGATTTAGATATTCAGTATCCTATCCCAAAGACACTTTATTTTGATGCATATCTTGATGTTGCCCAGTAGATACAACCCAAAAGGGGGGGGTGAATTGGGTCTTTTAAAACTTTTATGCTACTTCTAAAACTTTATGATTAATTATGCTAAGTTGTATAGATGCACAGTGAAAGTTAAACTTAGCAAGGGTTTGATGTATAGACTTCGACTTGATTAAATATGCTTGCAACTAAAGGATGTGCGGATAAGAATTAAGCAAGCAATTTATCTAAGTAAGTGTGTTAGTTAGACAATAACTAGAGGCATTACAAACACAAAGGACATATAGTGGTTCGGTGCACCCCAGCACCTACATCCACTCCCCAAGACCTCTTGGGAATTTCACTATAATCCTACCGATTACAGCCGGTTGTTTTACAAGCTCACAACCCAACTTGTTGTTTTACGAGCGCACAACGAACTCGGTCGGTTTTCCCAGGCTCACCGACTAGAACCAACCCCGATTGTTTTCCCGGGCTCACAATCGAACCCTTACACGTTGGTTTTACCCTCGGCTCACCAACAAACCTAAACCCCCGTTGGTTTTCCCTTTGGCTCACCAACAAACCTTTATCCCGTTGGTTTTCCTTTTGGCTCACCAACAAACCTTACACCGTTGGTTTTTCCTTTGGCTCACCAACAAACCTTTAACCCCTTGATTCAATCCCTTGATTGAATCAAGTTACAAGATATTAAAACAAAGAATAAAAACAAATCAAAGCTTCTTAAACAAGCAGATATGACAATATAAACAAATAGAGTAAAGAGAAGCCCTCAAACGAGTTTTGAAGATGGAGGAGCTCGGCTTCTTCTTTACTTGATCCTCCTCTGATTTGGCATGAAGTAGAGGATCCCCGAGGCAGCACACGGATGGAGAGGAAGCTTTCGGATTCACTTGGATGCTCTTCTTCTCTCTATTTCGTTTTTGGATGGCCCTTTTGTGCTTGTGGGAGATTTCCTTTGTAATCTCTTTGAGATCTCTTTCCTAGATGATCTCTCCCACTTCCATGATTTCTCCCCTAGCTCTCTTCTTGTTTTTATAGCTTTAGATGGCGTGGAAACAAGAATATAGCCGTTAGAGACAAAAATAGAGCCGTTGGACACAGTCTGCACTTCCTGACAATATTACCGTTGGGATCGGAGTCGACTCGCGCGATCAGGAGTCGACTCGCCTGTTGCAGGAGTCGGCTCGTGCTTTACTGGAGACGACTCGGCCACTGTTCCAAATTTGAATTAAAGTGCATGCCTTGACTGGGAGTCGATTCGGCTTAACCTGGAGTCGACTCGCCAACTTCTGGAACTGACCTGGCAATTTCGGAGTCGGCTCATCCACTGAAGTCCGTGGATCCAATTTTGAATTTTGTCCTCTCGAGTCGACTCGACTGTCCTGGGAGTCGACTCGAATCTCAGAGCCCGAACTCCCGATCCTCTGTCTTTTGGCTCGTCTAGTCTTGGAGTCGACTCGAACTTTCTTGGAGTCGACTCGGCTCTCAGTTTGCGAAACACAGCCTTCTGCCATCTTGGTGTAGCGCTGCCCTGGAGTCGACTCGAGCTGTCTGGGAGTCGACTCGAATCTCAGAGGCTACTTGGTTTTCTGTCTGTTGATGGTCGCGGAGTCTCGGAGTCAACTCGTGCAATGCGGGAGTCGACTCGAATCTCAGAGTCCCAAAAATGCTCTCTGACTTTTTCCTTGTGTTCCGCTGAGAGTCGACTCTTGCTTTCTTTGGAGTCGACCTACCAACCATCGGAGTCGACTCGCGTTCCACTGGAGTCGACTCGAATCTCAGACCCGAAAACTGCTCTCTGACTTTTCTGCCTGTGACTCCTAGGAGTCGACTCATACTTCTCCGGAGTCGACTCGAATTCCACTGGAGTCGACTCGAAGACTGTTCTTTTGAATTTTTCTTTTGATTTTACTCCTCCAATTTGAATCCTTTGAACTTTAAGCTTGGGCCAATAAATTGTAGCTTTCTTCCAACTTGAGAGCTTTGGAGGCCTTCTTGTGTTCTCCCAACTTGCTATGTTCCTTGCAAAATAAATATCTTTTTCCTTGCAAGGTTTTGTGATCATCAAAATCAATCTATGAATCAATCTTTGGGTCATCAATCTCCCCCTTTTTGATGATGACAAAACTTGGAGTATATGCAATATAAAAGATATTGATTTCTAGAAGTAATACATAGCTAAGTTGCATGAAGTAGAAAACATATATATGTAAAAACATACTTCATGATAATGCTTTAGATTTAATCAGCTTAACACAATTAACATATTTAAATTTTAAGCTGATTTGTATTCAATTCAAAGTAATAAAGCATTATGAGTATATATAGCATATACTTAGATATTTCTCCCCCTTTTTGACAACATCAAAAAGATAGTGAAACATTAAGCACAAAGATCAGAGCAGAACACATCGAGTGTGAATTCAAGAGGTTTTCTAATTTGATACCACAGATAGTTTTCTAATCAAGTGTAGGTGGAATCTTTCTTAGGTTAATTCAAGAAGTACTACAAATGATATTCAAGGAAAAACATGAGTGGAAATCTAACCTCTCTTCACTGAGTATGAAAGCTTGTTCGTTTAAGACCTTTTGCCCAATCTATTAAGTATTTTATCAACCATGAGAGCAATTTAATTAATTTTCTTAATGACTTCAAAGTTCTTTTATGATAATAGGAGCATTGGGGCACAAATATCAAAATATACATTCATGCAATTTTTGATACATCTTAGAGCTCTTTTAAAGACTTTCTTTTATTTCTTTAGAAAATAAGCACAATTTGATACATAAAATAATGAATTTGCACAAAATTGAAGTTCCAAAAAGCAAGCCAATTAGAGCTCATTAGTGAAGTTCCAAAAATAGATTTTCTAAGAGATACTCAAGAAAATTTAACACATTATTCTCCCCCTTTTTCATTAAATTAGAGGCTCTTAAGATTTGCAATTTGGTTCAAGAGTGATGCATGAGATATACTAACCAAATAACACGCCTCAAGGTGTATCATACAGATTTTCAGATTTAAATTTCAGATGATACATATTGGAGAGTATTAGAATCACTTTTCATTTAGTGTTCTTTCTCTCTCCTTTAGTTATAGATTTATGCGATTAAGTTCCATTTAAGAGTTTAGAATCCTAAGATAATGTTCAATAAGATTGTCAATCTCAAAAATATATTTCAGCTTATTTTCATAAGACTCAAGGTTTGAGATAAGACAACCTTTATAGAACTCATCTCAAGGTAATTTAAAGCATGTCTTGCAATATAAGGAGGTTCATCAAAATCAATCCATAAAATTCAAAGTATGCATCAAAATAAAGTGTCTTTGGGATAGGATACTGAATATCTAAAGCTCCCCCTCAAAAGATGCATTCTTCTTTAATCATTTTAAATTGTTGAATTTCAGATTTTAGTGATAAACGTGAATAACACTGAAATTCTGTAATATCGAGAATGTAGAGTAATCTAGTATTATTCCAAAATTTGTAGTAATTACTCTTTCTAATCCTTTACGAACAAGTTATGCTTTCTCTTAATCTTAGAGAAAGTGTATAGAAATATTAATCAGAAAATGATTCATTTGAAGCTCAATTTCTTTCAAAAGCATTTACATTTTCTTTCTTTTAGAGTCATTTGAGTGAACTGAAATATTTCTAGTTTTAAGATCATTCACTCTATTGATGGAAGTCTTTAATAATGTAGGAGAGAAAAACATATAGATGATCATTGAAGTATATCTATTTATAGAACTCAATTTCTTAATTATAGTTTTTCTGCAATGGATACATGAAGCACAATAAATCTTTTTAATATCAAAATAAGATCATATATTTAGAAATTTTTGTTTGCAATCAAGATCTTCGAAAGACACATCATTTGGACCAATATTAGTACACTTTGAAGATAAGAAATGATATGTTTCGGATGCGTATCGGAGCAATCAACCAAAGGCATCAGAATTAATTCTGTTTTTCTTACATTAAGATTTTATTTAGAAATCATATTGAGTCTAAGCTTGTATACAAAATCAGATTCTGAATTACATAGGATTTTCAATTGAGGCTTTCAAAATCATAATTTGAGATATGTATCTTCCACATTATAGCTCATCTTAAATCATTAAGATTGAAAACGCATATTTCAATAACATTAGAGCACTTTCAGAATCTTTGTATTTAATTTTGAGTTTTGATACAAAATGGAGGATATTTTAACAAGTATTAGGATATTATGTATCAAAGTTAGGCAAGTAGAAAGATAGATCAAGATTAATTCATTCTGCCTAAATAGAGATATCTTTCTCTTCTCCTTTTTACAAATTTATTTAACTTTCAGATTTTAAAGATGATTGTGAACGACAAATCTGAAATTTCTTTTCAATAATACCCAAAAATTTATGCAGTATTTCAAACATTCAATTAAATTATCTAAGCATGGAGCATCACAAAATATTGAGAACCCATAATTCAAAACATCATACCATATGCACACTATATTAAGTGTTAAGTCATACATTAAAATAATAAGAACAAGCATGTCAAGGATCAAAATCAATTCTTTTCAAATAAACTCCTCCTATTTAAATATTATCTTGCATTGATTTCATCCTTAAATTATGTTTTCAAGTGATAAAAAAAGACTTGATTCTTCTTATATACTTTCATTTACTTTGTCTTTCATTTTTACTTTCTTATGCTCTATACTCTATTTGCTCCCTATCCGGTGGAGTTGGGAAGGGGCACGAGGTACTACCACTAGCCTCCCTCTTGTGCCATCCCTAATATGCCCTACACCGAATAGTTGGGTCAAATAGTGCCGGGTACTACCACTAGCCTCCCCATTGGCACCATCCCTATGATGAGCAATATAGAAAGGTTAAAATGTTTACTTCAAACTCTCCCTGTTTGAGTGTAATTAATTATAGATTTTATCCCTTCCAAATGTGCCGAATATATTATGCTTGTTTTGCTTTTCCTTAAGATTGAAGTACCTGTCTTTGCTCAGATTTTTCATCTCTTGAACAATGTCCATTTTTTTTTTTTCTTTATCTCTCTCTCTTTTTGTTATTCTCAAGTAATCTACATGAAAGAGCAGAATAAAGAAATAATGAAATGTATCGTATAGAGGTATATCATGCAAACACTATTTTCATTATGCCCAAGAATTCGTAGCTTCTCACAAGTCATTCTAAATCAGAGTTTTAATCATATACTTGTGTATTTCATGGTTATGATGTAGCCATAGAAATATTTTAGTTTGAGCAAACCATGAAACAATTTCCAAAAGCACAAGTCAATTAATACATATATGAATATGATATCAAACGATTAACAATTAATGATTTTAATCATGTCATAATAAGATTTAAAGTTATTGACTTTGCTCAGCTAATTTATGAGAGAGATATCTAGAATTACTTATTCATTATATATTCTTCAAGCCAAACTAAATTTCTTATGTGTGAACTTTTGGCTGAAGAAGATCCTCTCTCTTGTTTGCATGTGAGAGTTTATTGTATCTTATGTGGAGGTGTCCTTCAAGCTGAAATCTTCTCATTTTTCTTTCTTGAAGGAAGGTCATTAGTTTCTTTAAGATACAAAGCATTCGTCCAACATATATATTTTTTTTAATTAGATGACTCAATATGAGATATGACAATAGTTGCATGTTGAGTCACTCTACTCAAGAGATTGCCTAAATATAAGCAAGCACATATCATTTGAACTAAAGAGATAGATTCATTAATCAAGATAGTTCAAGGACAAGCGTGTGAGGCAATATTTGATTAAGATAATTATCAATAAGATGTGTTAACTAAGTTTTAATCAACTTATCTTAAACGTTTGTTTCTATCAAAATTCAGATTATGATTTATTTGTTATCAATAAAATATGATTAATTAAAGTTAGATTGAAGTCTTGCACAAGGTCACATAATGAGCATACAATCTGGTCTACTAGCTGTATGATAAAATAATTATTCTATCATGCTTCAATACAGCTTTAAACAATAGATCTACTTTGCTCATCCTTTTAAAAATCTACAAGATGGGGTCATAGATATACCTTCTTCATGCCAATCTTCTATAAGAGTTTTCTTGTGAACTGACTTTTGGTCAATGAAGATTCCCTTTCTTGTTTGTCTTAATTTGGAGTTAGAGAAAGAAAATGTTGACTCATTCATTATACATATTTCAAACTCACTTTGCATGAGCTTAGTAAAATCTCCATAGAAATTTTCATCAGTAGAACAAAAGTGATGCCATCAATGTGTGCTTTGAGCAAGCAAGATATCACAGATTCATCTCTTTAATGTATAGATTTATCATTATTATTTTTTTATCAAAAGGTTACTTAAGCTTTCATATGTCATGCTTTTGATGCTTGTTCCAAATCATATTTTGCTTGATCATATTTGTAATGAGTGGTTTTTAAATATGGTGGTTATTTAACATAGATCTACTTTTTAATGAAATAACCACATAGGAGTGCATTCTACACATTCATTTGATAAAGCTCATGAAGCAAACACATGATAATGGTGATTTTTACTTCTAATTATGCAAGACTCTTATCAAGATCTATTTCATTTTTTCTTGATTTAGTCTTTTAATAGTCATCAATTTTTCTTCATTAAGAGCATATCTGAAGAATTCAATTTGGTTATAATTATTAACAAGTTTTCAGATTGTTATTTATAAAATATTAACCATATACATATATAATTTAATTTTATCACCTTGATAATAAATCATTAGTCTCATAAAGAATAAAATACCTTGATATTTTTGCAACTAAAAACTTTTCATTGAATACTCTATATGCATTGCTTGATGAATGATATCCAAGGATAGAAATATCAGATTTGGCATTATTTTCATACGAACATATCAAGCATAGTATGTACGACTGAAAAATATGAAAGATATGCAATAGTTCATTTTCCATTTTTCAGAAGATCAAAATTTTCATCAAAAATAGATTTAATAGAAATCATATGTATGACAAGCAGTGATGATAGTCTTTTAAAAATTATTTGAGTAGATGACTATCATACATAATTGTCTTTTTCATTTCTTCAAGAATTCTATTAACTCTATTTTACCTATGGTGTCCTTGGTGCTGAAATCATTGGATTTAATATTATTTTCTGTATAACCTTTATCAGGATTTTAGTTTTTAACACTGTGCCATGATACTCTTTATTTTCACAGTTTGGAAACCTTTATTATTTGAAACATTTTTACAAGATTTAGTAAATACAGAAAAATACTTCAGTTTTATTTTTCCAAGAATAAATCCAATGTAAGCTTTTGAAAACTTAGAGATGGAAACAACATCTTTAGATTTAGAAATGATTTTTGTTTGTTTCCTTAGTTATCATGCATAGTAAACTTTGACTTTTCAGAATATAATCTAAGTAAGCCTATGACAAAGTCTTTAGAAATTAAGTCCATACTAGCATAAGGTAAGTTTTCATGCCAAAAAGAATTCTTTGATCTTAGTATTTAAACACATGTATTCAAAGGTATACCAAGTACACATTCTCATGTTTATGATCAATAAAAAACAATGCCGTGGATAATAATTCTCAATCAAGCATATAGAGAATTCATAGAGTTATCATTAATTAATTAATCATTTAGCCACTTATCCAATAGTGAGTGGATCATACTATGAAATGAAGTAATTTGATTAGATTTCCAAAAGTATTTTCTATATCACAAAATTGATCAACACATGCAATTCATACTTTAATCAAATACTAGAACAAAAATAATGATGAGATGCAAGGATTACTAATTTCTTTATTATTATAATTATTATGTTTATTTAAACATTACTTTTCATAAGTATGCTTTAAGTTTCAATGTGTCTAGAATACCCATTTGTATGAATCTATTTGTTCCATGGGTATCTTGGCACATCTATGTCTACATCCTCATATTCTCATTTTGGGTACCCAAGCTTGCTTGGGTCCTTGAGAGTTAGGACATATGGTTCCTTTTGGAACCCAAATCTGTTTAATTCTAATAACTTTACCATTTGATTTTATTGTGTTAGAATGATGGGAAAAGTTGTTATGCCCATTCTTTTCATATTTGAAATAGGTTATCTTATTTAAGGGTTTGCTTGGTGAATTGATAACCCTTTTATCTAAAGATTTATTGTTAAGTAAAAGAGTCAAGTCAAGTTTTGATTTATCAAAATCAGCATGTTGGCTTTCAAACATTATTTTTAATCTTTCTGAACTTACAGTGAATTTGTTAATAACAGATCTTAATTGGTTAATTTTTTTGCTTAAGTTTTGATTTTCTTTAATTAGGTTCTGATTTTTCTGGATCAATTGTTCTGAGTTTGACCGTAAGGTTTCATTTTCAGAATTTAGTTTATCTTGTATTTCATTATAAGAATTTCTCTCTTTTGAAATTTTTAGATTTAGTTTCTTAAGATGTTTATTCTTCACAGCTAATTTTCTACATTCATCATACAAATCATGAAAAGCATTTAATAATTCATCATAAGAAAATTCTTCTAGAAAATCATTTGATGTAAAAGTAGGTTCAGTTTTTACCTTGTCTTCTTGTGCCATAAAGCACAGGTTAGTTACCTCTTGTAGTTCCTTGGAGCTAATATCTTCATTGTTGCTCCTAACTTTTATTTTCTTGCTTGACTCTTTCTTGGTCAAGGCTTTCTTCCTTTTTATCTCTTTCTTCCTTTCTTCTTGCTTCCTCTTCTTCTTTGTCTTTAGGAAGCTGATTTGCCTTCGAGTCGACTCGGACCTTATAGGAGTCGACTCGGTTAACTTGAGAGTCGACTCTGAGATACTTGGAGTCGACTCGACTGAGGGAGATTCAACACTCTTTTCTGCAATCTCATCGTTAGTATATGATTGAGGCACATGAGAGCTAATCTGAGATTTATCATAAATATTTTCTAATGTATCCCAGATCTCCTTAGCAGATAAGCATGCAGAAATTTCATTAAACTTTGTTTCTTGAATAGCACAATACAACATGTTCATAGCATTAGCATTCAATTGTGCTAAGTCCTTTTCATTAAAGGTTTGAGAGAGTGTGTGAAGGTCATTTATTATAATTTTCCAAAAATAATAGTTTTGTGATTGAATAAAAATTCGCATGCGTATTTTCCAATGTGTATAGTTTGTGCCATTAAATAGTGGAGGTGTATCAATTGATTGTCCTTCTCCTAGAAAACTATCTATTTGAGTTGTCATGATCTTTGGCTCTAGTCGGTTAAGACTACAAATAATATTTGAGCACCTGCTCTGATACCACTTGTTGCCCAGTAGATACAACCCAAAAGGGGGGGTGAATTGGGTCTTTTAAAACTTTTATGCTACTTCTAAAACTTTATGATTAATTATGCTAAGTTGTATAGATGCACAGTGAAAGTTAAACTTAGCAAGGGTTTGATGTATAGACTTCGACTTGATTAAATATGCTTGCAACTAAAGGATGTGCGGATAAGAATTAAGCAAGCAATTTATCTAAGTAAGTGTGTTAGTTAGACAATAACTAGAGGCATTACAAACACAAAGGACATATAGTGGTTCGGTGCACCCCAGCACCTACATCCACTCCCCAAGACCTCTTGGGAATTTCACTATAATCCTACCGATTACAGCCGGTTGTTTTACAAGCTCACAACCCAACTTGTTGTTTTACGAGCGCACAACGAACTCGGTCGGTTTTCCCAGGCTCACCGACTAGAACCAACCCCGATTGTTTTCCCGGGCTCACAATCGAACCCTTACACGTTGGTTTTACCCTCGGCTCACCAACAAACCTAAACCCCCGTTGGTTTTCCCTTTGGCTCACCAACAAACCTTTATCCCGTTGGTTTTCCTTTTGGCTCACCAACAAACCTTACACCGTTGGTTTTTCCTTTGGCTCACCAACAAACCTTTAACCCCTTGATTCAATCCCTTGATTGAATCAAGTTACAAGATATTAAAACAAAGAATAAAAACAAATCAAAGCTTCTTAAACAAGCAGATATGACAATATAAACAAATAGAGTAAAGAGAAGCCCTCAAACGAGTTTTGAAGATGGAGGAGCTCGGCTTCTTCTTTACTTGATCCTCCTCTGATTTGGCATGAAGTAGAGGATCCCCGAGGCAGCACACGGATGGAGAGGAAGCTTTCGGATTCACTTGGATGCTCTTCTTCTCTCTATTTCGTTTTTGGATGGCCCTTTTGTGCTTGTGGGAGATTTCCTTTGTAATCTCTTTGAGATCTCTTTCCTAGATGATCTCTCCCACTTCCATGATTTCTCCCCTAGCTCTCTTCTTGTTTTTATAGCTTTAGATGGCGTGGAAACAAGAATATAGCCGTTAGAGACAAAAATAGAGCCGTTGGACACAATCTGCACTTCCTGACAATATTACCGTTGGGATCGGAGTCGACTCGCGCGATCAGGAGTCGACTCGCCTGTTGCAGGAGTCGGCTCGTGCTTTACTGGAGACGACTCGGCCACTGTTCCAAATTTGAATTAAAGTGCATGCCTTGACTGGGAGTCGATTCGGCTTAACCTGGAGTCGACTCGCCAACTTCTGGAACTGACCTGGCAATTTCGGAGTCGGCTCATCCACTGAAGTCCGTGGATCCAATTTTGAATTTTGTCCTCTCGAGTCGACTCGACTGTCCTGGGAGTCGACTCGAATCTCAGAGCCCGAACTCCCGATCCTCTGTCTTTTGGCTCGTCCAGTCTTGGAGTCGACTCGAACTTTCTTGGAGTCGACTCGGCTCTCAGTTTGCGAAACACAGCCTTCTGCCATCTTGGTGTAGCGCTGCCCTGGAGTCGACTCGAGCTGTCTGGGAGTCGACTCGAATCTCAGAGGCTACTTGGTTTTCTGTCTGTTGATGGTCGCGGAGTCTCGGAGTCGACTCGTGCAATGCGGGAGTCGACTCGAATCTCAGAGTCCCAAAAATGCTCTCTGACTTTTTCCTTGTGTTCCGCTGAGAGTCGACTCTTGCTTTCTTTGGAGTCGACCTACCAACCATCGGAGTCGACTCGCGTTCCACTGGAGTCGACTCGAATCTCAGACCCGAAAACTGCTCTCTGACTTTTCTGCCTGTGACTCCTAGGAGTCGACTCATACTTCCCCGGAGTCGACTCATACTTCTCCGGAGTCGACTCGAATTCCACTGGAGTCGACTCGAAGACTGTTCTTTTGAATTTTTCTTTTGATTTTACTCCTCCAATTTGAATCCTTTGAACTTTAAGCTTGGGCCAATAAATTGTAGCTTTCTTCCAACTTGAGAGCTTTGGAGGCCTTCTTGTGTTCTCCCAACTTGCTATGTTCCTTGCAAAATAAATATCTTTTTCCTTGCAAGGTTTTGTGATCATCAAAATCAATCTATGAATCAATCTTTGGGTCATCACTTGATTTTTATGGATTGATTTTGATGAACCTCCTTATATTACAATACTTGCTTTAATTATAAGTTTATACCTTGAGATGAGTTCTATAAAGGTTGTCTTGTCTCAAACCTTGAGTCTTATGAAAATAAGCTGAAATATATTTTTAAGATTGACAATCTTATTGAACATTATCTTAGGATTCTAAACTCTTAAATGGAATGATCAATTAAGGGAGAGAAAGAAAATTTTAGAAGGAGAGGTCTTATTGGCCTTAATTGCATAAATCTATAGCTAAAGGAGAGAGAAAGAATACTAAATGAAAAGTAATCCTAATACTCTCCAATATGTATCATCTGAAACTTAAATCTGAAAATCTTTATGATACACCTTGAGGCGTGTTATTTGGTTAGTATATCTTATGCATCACTCATGAACCAAATTACAAATCTTGAGAGCCTCTAATTTAATGAAACAGGGGGAGAACAATGTATTAAATTTTCTTGAGTATCTCTTAGAAAATCTATTTTGAAATTCACTAATGAGTCCTAATTGGCTTGCTCCTTAGAACTTCAATTTTGTGCCAATTCCCATTTTTATGTATCAAATTGTGCTTATTTTCTAAAGAAATAAAAGAAAGTCTTTAAATGAGCTCTAAGATGTATCAAAAATTGCATGTTTTGGTATTTGTGCCCCAATGCTCTTATTATCATAAAAGAACTTTGAAGTCATTAAGAATTAATGATCCAACATGATGATATGTTTTTCAAGTATATAAGTTTTGATCTTATACTCTGAAAATTAATTAAATTGCTCTCATATTGATAAAATACTTAATAGTTTGGGCAAAAGGTCTTAAATGAACAAGCTTTCATACTTAGTGAAGAGAGGTTAGATTTCCACTCATATTTTTCCTTGAATATCATTTGTGGTACTTCTTGAATTAACCTAAGGAAGATTCCACCTACACTTGATTAGAAAACTATCTGTGGTATCAAATTAAAAAACTTCTTGAATTCACACTCGATGTGTTCTGCTCTGATCTTTGTACTTAATGTTTCACTATCTTTTTGATGTTGTCAAAAAGGGGGAGAAATATCTAAGTATATGCTATATACTCAGAATGCTTTATTACTTTGAAGTGAATACAAATCAGCTTAAAATTTAAATATGTTGATTGTGTTAAGCTGATTAAATCTAAAGCATTATCATGAAGTATGTTTTTTAAATATATATGTTTTCTACTTCATGCAACTTAGCTATGTATTACTTCTAGAAATCAATATCTTTTATATTGCATATACTCCAAGTTTTGTCATCATCAAAAAGGGGGAGATTGATGACCCAAAGATTGATTCATAGATTGATTTTGATGATCACAAAACCTTGAAGTATAGATACTAATGTTTATGTTGCAAGGAGAAAGATATTTATTTTGCAAGGAACATAGCAAGTTGGAAGAACACAAGAAGGCCTCCAAAGCTCTCAAGTTGGAAGAAAGCTACAATTTATTGGTCCAAAGTTTAAAGTTCAAAGGATTCAAATTGGAGGAGTAAAATCAAAGGAAAAATTCAAAAGAACAGTCTTCGAGTCGACTCCAGTGGAATTCGAGTCGACTCCGGAGAAGTATGAGTCGACTCCGGAGAAGTATGAGTTGACTCCTAGGAGTCACAGGCAGAAAAGTCAGAGAGTAGTTTTCGGGTCTGAGATTCGAGTCGACTCCAGTGGCACGCGAGTCGACTCCAATGATTGGCAAGTCGACTCCAAAGAAAGCATGAGTCGACTCTAAGCGGAACACAAAGAAAAAGTCAGAGAGCATTTTTGGGACTCTGAGATTCGAGTCGACTCCCGCATTGCACGAGTCGACTCCGAGACTCCGCGACCATCAACAGACAGAAGACCAAGTTACTGCCTCTGAGAGCCGAGTCGACTCCGAGGAAGTTCGAGTCGACTCCAAGACTGGACGAGCCAAAAGACAGAGGATCGAGAGTTCGGGCTCTGAGATTCGAGTCGACTCCCAGGACAGTCGAGTCGACTCGAGTGGATCAAATTCAAAATTGGATCCACGGACTTCAGTGGATGAGCCGACTCCGAAAATGCCAAGTCAGCTCCAGATGTTGGCGAGTCGACTCCGGGTTAAGTCGAGTCGACTCCCAGTCAAGGCATGCACTTTAATTCAAATTTGGAACAATGGCCGAGTCGTCTCCAGTAAAGCACGAGCCGACTCCTGCAACAGGCGAGTCGACTCCTGATCGCGCGAGTCGACTCCGATCCCAACGGTAATATTGTCAGGAAGTGCAGACTGTGTCCAACGGCTCTATTTTTGTCTCTAACGGCTATATTCTTGTTTCCACGCCATCTAAAGCTATAAAAACAAGAAGAGAGCTAGGGGAGAACTCATGGAAGTGGGAGAGATCATCTAGGAAAGAGATCTCAAAGAGATTATAAAGGAAATCTCCCATAAGCACAAAAGGGCCATCCAAAACGAAATAGAGAGAAGAAGAGCATCCAAGTGAATCCGAAAGCTTCCTCTCCATCCGTGTGCTGCCTCGGGGATCCTCTACTTCATGCCAAATCAGAGGAGGATCAAGTAAAGAAGAAGCCGAGCTCCTCCATCTTCAAAACTCGTTTGAGGGCTTCTCTTTACTCTATTTGTTTATATTGTCATATTTGCTTGTTTAAGAAGCTTTGATTTGTTTTTATTCTTTCTTTTAATATCTTGTAACTTGATTCAATCAAGGGATTGAATCAAGGGGTTAAAGGTTTGTTGGTGAGCCAAAGGGAAAACCAACGGTGTAAGGTATGTTGGTGAGCCAAAGGGAAAACCAACGGGATTAAGGTTTGTTGGTGAGCCAAAGGGAAAACCAACGGGGTTAAGGTTTGTTGGTGAGCCAAAGGGAAAACCAACTGTGTAAGGTTTGTTGGTGAGCCAAAGGGAAAACCAACTGTGTAAGGTTTGTTGGTGAGCCAAAGGGAAAACCAACTGTGTTAGGTTTGTTGGTGAGCCGAGGATAAAACCAGCGTGTAAGGGTTTGATTGTGATCCCGGGAAAACAATCGGAGTGGTTCTAGTCGGTGAGCCTGGAAAAACTGACCGAGTTCGTTGTGACCTCGTAAAACAACAAGTTGGGTTGTGAGCTTGTAAAACAACCGGCTGTAATCTGTAGGATTATAGTGAAATTCCTAAGAAGTCTTGGAGAGTGGATGTAGGTGCTGGGGTGCACCGAACCACTATATGTTTGTTGTGTTTGTAATGCTTCTGCTTATGGTCTAACTAACACACTCACTTACTTAGATAAACTGCTTGCTTAACTCTTATCTGGACATCCTTTAGTTGCAAGCATATTTAATCAAGTCACATTCTATACATCAAACTGTTGCTAAGTTTAACTTTCACTGCGCATATATACAACTTAGCATAATTAATCAAAAAGTACTAGAAGTAGTTTAAAAGTTTTAAAAGACCCAATTCACCCCCCCTCTTGGGTTGTATCTACTGGGCAACAACATGCATAGCAAACTTTGACCTTTCAGAAGATAATCTAAATAAGCCAATGGCAAGGTCTTTTGAGATTAAGTACATACTAGCATGAGTTGATTTTATATGCCAAAGATGATTTCTTTAATCTTGGTATTCATAGTGCATATATTCAAAAGCACATTATCATATCTATGATCAATAAACAATAATGCCATGGATAAAAAACTCTCAATCAAGCATATAGAGAATTCATAGAGTTATTCTTAATAATTTGATTAATCATTTAGCAACTTATTCAATAGTGAGTAAAGCATACTATAAAATGAAGTGATTTGATTATATCACAAAATTGATCAATACTTGCAATTCAGATTTTAATCAAATACTAAAGCAAAAATAATGATGAGATGCAAGGATTACTGATTTCATTATTATTATTATTATTATTATTTTTATTTAAAATTACTTTTCATAAGTATGTTTTAAGTTTCATTTTTTTTTTTGACTTGTGTCTAGAACACCCATTTGTATGAAAGTTCTATTTGTTCTATGGGTATCTTGGCACATCTATGTCTACCTCCTCATATTTTCATTTTGGGTACCCAAGCTTGCTTGGGTCCTTAAGAGTTAGTACATATGGTTCCTTTTGGAACCCAAATTTGTTTAATTGTAATAACTTTACCACTTGATTTAATTATGTTAGAACGATAGGTAAAGTTGTTATGCCCATTCTTTTCATGTTTGAAATAAGTTATCTTATTTAATGGTTTGCTTGGTGAATTAATAACCTTTTTCTCTAGAGATTTATTATTAAGTAAAGGAGTCAAGCCAAATTTAGATTTATCATAAGCAACATATTGGCTTTCAAACATTATTTTTAATCTTTCTGAACTTACAGTGAATTTGTTAATAAAAGATTTTAATTGGTTAATTTCTTCACTTAAGATTTGATTTTCTTTAATTAAATTCTGATTTTTCTGAATCAATTGTTCTGAATTTAACCTTAAGCTTTCATTTTTAGAATTTAGTTTGTCATATATTTCAGCAATAGAATTTCTTTCTTTTGAGATTTCGAGATTTAGCTTTTTAAGATTTTTATTTTTGATAGCTAATTTTCTACATTCACCATACAAATCATGAAAAGCATTTAATAGTTCATCATAAGAATATTCTTCATGAAATTCATTTGGTGTAAAATTAGATTCAGATTCTACTTTATCTTCTAGTGCCATAAAACATAAGTTAGTTACCTCTTGTAGTTCATTGTTGCTTCTAACTTTCAATTTCTTGCTTGACTCTTCCTTGGTCAAGGCTTTCTTGCTTTTTATCTCTTTCTTCCTTTCTTCTTGCTTCCTCTTCTTCTTTATCTTTAGGAAACTTTTGAATCTTTCGGTGTTTGGGAATGGATCCTTGTTTCCATCACCGAATTCTTTATTTTTTGAACTGATCTGCCTCAGAGTCGACTCGGGCCTTGTTGGAGTCGACTCGGCTAACTTGAGAGTCGACTCTGAAATACTTGGAGTCGACTCGGCTAATGTGGAAGATTCTACAGTCTCATTGTTAGTATGCAATTGAAGCACATGTGAACTAATCTGAGATTTGTCATAAATATTTCTTAAAGTATCCCAGATTTCTTTAGCAGATAGGCATGCAGAAATCTTATGAAATATAGATTCATGGATAGCACAATATAGAAAGTTCATAGCATTAGCATTCAATTGTGCTAAGTCTTTTTCATTGACATTTTGAGAGAGTATGTGAGGTCCATTTATAATGATATTCCATATTTTATAGTTTTGTGATTGAACAAAAATTTTCATTCTAGCTTTCCATTGAATATAGTAAGTTCCATCAAACAGTGGAGGTCTGTTTATGGAAAGTTCCTCGGCAAATAATATGTTATGTGGGGTTGTCATAATCTTTAGCTCTAGTCGGTTAAGACTATAATTAATAAAAGAGCACCTACTCTGATACCACTTGTTGCCCAAGGTGACAACCCAAGAGGAAGGGTGAATTGGGTCTTTTATAAACTTTTTAACGACTTCTAATCTTTTGGAGTTAATTAAGCTAAGTTGTATGGATGCTTAGTGGAATTTAAACTTAGCAAGAGTATGATTCTAATCTAATCAACTATTAAGCAGCGGACTCAATAAAAGATTAGTCTAAGTTTGACCAAGTAGGCAATTCAATTCAATGAGTCTTAATGCTGTTATATTGAATGAGACTTGATTAAGTAACTTGAATATGCTTGCAACTAAAGGATGCGCGGAGAAGAGTTAAGCAAGCATAGTATCTAAGTAAGTAAGTGAGTGAGGAAGTTAGACAACAAAGAGCATCACAAACACAACAAAAGTATAGTGGTTCGATGCATCCCAACACCTACATCCACTCCCCAAGACCTCTTGGGAATTTCACTATAATTCCTCAGATTACAGCCGGTTGTTTTACAAGCCACAACCCAACTTGTTGTTTTGCGAGATCACAACGAACTCGGTCGGTTTTCACAGGCTCACCGACTAGAACCAACTGATTGTTTTCACGGGCTCACAATCCAACCCAGTTGGTTTTTCCAAAGGCTCACCAACCACAACCTTACAACGATTGTTTTTCGGGTTCACAATCAACCCAGTTGGTTTTTCCCCAAAGGCTCACCAACCACAACCTTACAACGTTGGTTTTTCCTTTGGCTCACCAACAAACCTTAACCCCTTGATTCAATCCCTTGATTGAATCAAGTTACAAGATATTAGACAGAGAATTTAAAGCAAATACAAGCTTCTTAACTAAGCAAATATAGCAAATATAAACAAATGGAGTAAAGAGAAGCTCTCAAACAAATTTTGAAGATGAAGGAACTCAGCTTCTTCTTTACTTGACCCTCTTCTGATTAGGCACGAGGTAGAGGATTATTGAGGTAGCACACGGATGGAGAGGAAGCTTTGGAATTCACTTGGATGCTCTTCTTCTCTCTATTTCACTTTGGATGGCCCTTTTGTGCTTATGGGAGATTTTTCTTATAATCTCTTTGAAATCTCTTTCCTAAAAGTTCTCTCCCACTTCCATACCCTCTCCCCTAGCTCTCCTCTTGATTTTATAGCTTTAGATGGCGTGGAAACAAGAATTTATCCGTTAGAGACGAAAATAGAGTCGTTGGACACAGTCTGTACCTCCTGACAATATTTCTGTTGGGATCGGAGTCGACTCGCGCGATCTGGAGTCGACTCGCCTGTTGCAGGAGTCGACTCGTGCTTGACTGGAGACGACTCGGCCACTGTTCCAAATTTGAATTAATGTGCATGCCTTGTCCTCGGGTCGACTCGGACCAAACTGGAGTCGACTCGCCAATAGCTGGAGACGACTCAGGCACTTGGGGGTCGGCTCATTTTCAGGAATCTAGAGGACATACTTTCTGATTTTCTTCCTCGAGTCGACTCGGATTCTCTTCGAATCGACTCGGCTCTCAGAGCCCGAAAACTGATCCTCTGTCTTTGGAGTTGAACTGCCTCGGAGTCGACTCGGACTTTGCGGGAGTCGACTCGGCTCTCAGTGTCTGAAATTGTCTCTCTGACTTTTTGCCTTGCTTTTCTCTGGGAGTCGACTCTTGCACAAATAGGAGTCGACTCGCCTGACTTCGGAGTCGACTCGTGGTCCTCTAGAGTCGGCTCGGTTGCAGGGTCTAAAATTCATTGTTCTGTCTTTCCTCTATTACTCTGTTGAGTCGGCTCGGAAACATTGAGAGTCGACTTGAGAACTATTCTTTTGAATTTTTCTTTAGAATTTGTTCCTCCAACTTGAATACTTTAAACTTGAAACTTGGGCCAATAAATTGTAGCTTTCTTCCAACTTTTCTTAAGAGCTTTGGAGGCCTTCTTGCATTCTTCCAACTTGCTATGTTCCTTGCAAAATAAATATCTTTCTCCTTGCAACACAAACATTAGTATTTATACTTCAAGGTTTTGTGATCATCAAAATAAATACACACTTATCTGATCTAGCATTTAGCTTGTGTCCAAAATTTCTTTTGACATAAGCTTGACGGCCCCATATCTTAAGGTACTTAAGATTTGACTTCTTACCTCTTCATATCTCATATGGAGTGCTAGATACAGATTTAGACGGTACCCTGTTTAATACATATGCAACAGTCTCTAGGGTTAAACTTCAGAAGAAAATAGAAAGGTCTGTAAAGCACATTATGGACCGACCATATTTAATAGAGTACGATTCTTTCTTTCTGCTACACCATTTAACAGTGGCGTGTACGGAGGTGTCCATTCAGAGAGAATATCTTTTTTCTTAAGATGATTTAAAAAATAAACTAGAAAGGTATTCACCTCCTCGATCTGATCAAAGGATTTTAATACTTTTTCTAGTTTATTTTTCAACCATACTTTGATACTCTTTAAACTTATCAAAGACTTCGGATTTATGTTTCATAAGATACACATATCCGAATCTTGATAAATCATCAGTGAATATGATGAAGTAAGAGTATCCACCTCTAGCTTGAGTTATCATAGGACCACATACATATGTATGCACAAGTCCTAATAACTCACTTGCCCTTTCTTCATGTCCAATGAATGGGGACTTGGTCATTTTTGTTGCCCAGATAGACAACCCAAGAGGGGGGGTGAATTGGGTTTTAAAATAATTATTGCAATTAAATGATTTGTGAAATACTAATTAATACTTTTTGCAAGTTGATTAATTAGATGCTATGTGCAGTGAATGAAATGAAAGTAAAAGACGACAAGGCAATCACAAACACAATGATTTTATAGTGGTTCGGAGCTAACCCTTGCTCCTACGTCCACTTCCCAAGCCTCACTTGGTAATTCACTATAACCCCTCGGATTACAGCCGGTTGTTTTACAAGCTCACAACCCAACTTGTTGTTTTACGAGATCACAATGAACTCGATCGGTTTTTCCAGGCTCACCGACTAGAACCACCCGATTGTTTTTTCGGGATCACAATCAAACCCTTACACGTTGGTTTCAACCTAGGCTCACCAACAAACCTTTACACCCTTGATTCAATCTCCTGATTGAATCAAGTAGGGACCAAATGAATAGAAAAACAAACAGAAAAATACAGCTTCTAAACAAGCAGATATTCAGCAATATGAAATAGGAGAGAAGTTAAGAGCCCTCAAACAAGTTTATGATGATGTAGAGGAGGAATTCTCAAACTCAGGGTCTCCTCTTGAATGTATTGAAGACTTGAAGGCTGAAGGAGACTTCTTTAATGCTGGGAAGAGTTGGTAGGATGGAGTTTAATGCCCCTCTTCCTTCTTTTCCGTGTATGCTCTTTGAAATCAAATGGTAGCTCGAGATTTCTTGTTTTCTTTGAAAGGAATATCACTTCGAGATTTCGTGTATGCTCTTTGAAATCAAATGGTAGTCGACTCGCGCTCTTCAGGAGTCGACTCGTTGACAGGTTTTGAGTTGGATCTTTCTGTTCGTCTGTCTGTTCTTAGTCGGAGTCGACTCGTAATGTTCAGGAGTCGACTCGAGCCTGTGCCAGTGCTTCTGATACGCTTGGAGTCGACTCGTAATATTCCGAAGTCGACTCGAGTCTCAGACTTTGGTTCAAATTGACTTCTTAACTTATCCAAAATGTCTTGAACCAAATCTAGAGACACTTAACCATAAATTTACAAGAATTTTACTGAAACACTAGATTGAATTCATTAGTAAATATAAGATATACTCAAATGCTTTGAGCTCATCAAAATCACATAGGGTTATAATCAATCACTCCACAATCTCCTCCTTTTTGATGATGACAAAACATTGAGTATATGTAAAGTGAATTGCTCAACAAACAAGGAGATTTATAGTAAAATTTTAAAATGAATTCAAGTGTCTGGTTATTTAATTTATCCAAACCTGAAAGGTGTGAAACAATAAATTTTGAAGTTAAAGCTCTCCCTTTCATTTGGAATTATATAAGCCTTCATGTCATGCAATCAATTGTTTGGCTTATATATATTTAATGATTTTGCTTTCTTAAAAAATTTAGATTCTCCCCTTCAACACATGCATTCAACTTTGTTTTGATTCTCTGAATTTTCTTTTAGTGCATTGAAGCTTTTGAACTTAAATTTTTGATTTTTAGAGGGAAAATCTGCCAATTTGTTCTGAGTATGATTCAACTAATCTCCGAATATCCCTTGAATAGATTCTGGAGATTACTCCGTTAGGAGCCCCAACAGAGAGATAATGAGCCTCGAGGTATCGAATCCACTAAGAACAAATTATTGTGTGTTTTAAAAGTTTTCTTTTTATTGATTTTCATTGATTCCCTTTACATGTCTATTCAATATATTTCTCCCCCTTTTTGTCATCATAGCAAAAAGGAAGAAAGCACATCACACAAGCAATTAGAGATTAATTTGCACATTTTTGAAGAAAATTGTCTACTCATTGTATTGATGTATATGTAGGTACACTTGTGAATACAAAGAGTAAAGCAGTAAGTACATGTCAAAAATGAAAAAGCAGGCTAGGGTTTCGTCGAGGAGGATGTGGTTCCCTTGCTCAGTCTTGATTGTTCCATGAGTAGACTGACCCCATCTGTGACGTTCCCTAGCTGCGTGATGATCGCCGAGGTGGCCCTGCTGTGGATCGAGGAGAGCTCAGTCAGACTCGCCTGAAGGGTATCCAACTTGGAGATCAACACATTCGCCAGACGCTCGGCCCCCTGACTCTGGCTGCCCATGTCGTGTCGGATGTCATCTCGCATCTTTCGTGTGTTGCTTGTGACATCGCTCATGTTTGAGAATTGGGCTTGTATCAGGCTTCTGACATTGTAGATCTCCTCCCTCAGATGAGCCGTCATCTCGGTCACGGCTGATAATGAGGGAACCAATGCAGAAGAGGGGGCAGTGGCTGGACCTCGGAGCTCCCTCAGTAGGTCGTCCCGAAGATCCCGTACAATCTCCTGCCGCAACTTCCGGAGCTGCTCAGGAGAGATCCGGACCTCTATCGGCTGAGTGGGTGGTGCTGAAGAGGAGGGTCCGGCTGAGGTGGATGGTGCTGAGGTGGAGGGATAGGTGGGAAAGTCAGAATCAGGATCAGGACTAGGGGAGTGTCTAGTAGTAGGTGTGGAGGAGGATGGTTTCCTGACCCAGGCTCCCTCTACCTTATGAATCCCATCCTGTGAAGGGTTCCCTCACCCATACGATTTGTGTATCGCAGTGCGCGAGAGGATTCCCCCTCAGGAATAGGGATCTCGGACTCCCTAAAAATCAGGGTATACATCATCCCATATGGAAGGGTGAGCCTAGGTTTGTCTAGTGGCTCACATAGATATTTGTAGATCAGTTTAGGGAAGTTAATTGGGGTGTCTTGGAGAATGTAATACATGAGGGCTAGGTCCCTCTCGGATACAAAGTCGAAGCGGCCGGTCTTAGGAAATAGGGTCCTAGAAATAATACTCAAGAGGAGACGCATTTCAACTGATAGTGAACTAGCGGACACCTCATCTAGTGGGGACTGGGGTGGACTCCCTAATATGGCCGTAAGGGCCTCAGTCCTATCGGCCGGGTGAGTAGGAAATACCCCTACTTGGGGAAGATGTAGGATTTGTGCTATAAAATCCTCAGAAATGAATAAAGGGACACCCGCTACGGTTTCCTGTATTCCACCATTGCCCCTAGACACTGTCCCATAAAACTCCCTAACTAGCCCTGGATAAGTGGGGAGATCTAGGGAGCAAAAGAACTCTAGTCCTTGGGCCCTCAACCTATCCTCTATAGTGAAGCCTTCCCGGGAGAGATAGTCGAAGTTGACATATCTCCCGGTGGAGACCGCCTTCCCGGCGCACGGACGCGAGGGAACCGGCCTCGGTGGGGAACGAACCGGAGGTTGTGGCCTCACGGGATCATTCCGAGCCTTGGACCGTCGCTCGGCGCCGCTCGTGGGTTGGGGCCTCTTCCGGCTTGGGACAACCATCTTACGGGGCATGCTTGACCTAGAGATGGGATAAAGACCTAATGGACGAAAGAAGCTCGATGGAAAAACCCTAATGGAGGTCGGAGACGATGTCGGAGACGGCTCTAGGGTTTGTGAACAGTGGAGGCGGTGAATAGAAGTGTTGATTAAACGCTTGGATTAGGGTTAAAACCTCGGATTCCGACCGCGAGTCGACTCCAGTAAGTTGCGAGTCGACTCGACCTCGAGTCGACTCCAAAATATGCTCGAGTCGACTCCCCTTATGCTGACATCGACCTCGAGTCGACTCCCGTCTTTGTGCGAGTCGACTCCCCGTCATGAGCCGACTCTGAAACGTATCCGAGTCGACTCGAACTCTGGCACGCACCTAAAAATCATGCTATTTTCGTACCAAACAAGGGACAATCACTAAGTTATGATCTGATTTGATGATCATAGATGAGAAACTCCATATTTAGCACAAGCTAATCATCAAAATCAATGAACTAGAAGAGAATATCACTAGGATGGATCAATCACTCCTAATCCTCTCCTAAGCACACTAAATCGCTCTTCACTCAAGGGTTTTGTGAAGATGTCAGCTAGTTGATCATCTGTGCAAATAAATTGAAGTGTAACATCACCATTCAGTACATGATCTCTTATGAAGTGATGTCTTATTTCAATGTGTTTGGTTCTTGAGTGCTGAATTGGATTCTTAGTTAAGTTAATAGCACTTGTATTGTCACAATTAATGGGAATTTTATCTTGTTTAATTCCATAATCTTCCAGTTGTTGTTTGATCCACATGATTTGAGCACAACAACTCCCGGCAGCAACATATTCTGCTTCAGCAGTAGATAAT
This sequence comes from Phoenix dactylifera, assembly GCF_009389715.1. NCBI lineage: Eukaryota > Viridiplantae > Streptophyta > Magnoliopsida > Arecales > Arecaceae > Phoenix > Phoenix dactylifera. Next base: position 93,260 of record NW_024067801.1, read on the forward strand.
GCAACCGAGTTTTGTTTCTTGCTAAACCATGAGATTAAATTTTCTCCTAAGAATTGACATGACCCGCTGGTGCTTTTTCTATCAAGTTTACAACCAGCAAAGTCTGAATCTGTGTATCCTATTAAGTTCAGGCTAGATTCTTTAGAATACCATAAGCCTATATTTTTCGTTCCTATTAGGTATTTAAAGATTCTCTTGACTGCAATTAGATGAGATTTCCTAGGATTAGACTGATATCTAGCACACATGCATACACTAAACATGATATCAGGTCTACTTACAGTGAGATATAATAAAGATCCTATCATACCTCTATACATCTTTTGATCTACAGATTTACCTGATTCATCTTGGTCTAGTTTGCATGATGAGCTCATGGGTGTGCTGATTGACTTGTTTCCCTCCATATCAAACTTCTTAAGCATCTCCTTGATGTATTTAGCTTGATTGATGAAGATCCCTTCTTCAGATTGTTTGATTTGAAGCCCGAGGAAATAGTTCAGCTCTCCCATCATGCTCATTTCAAACTCACTCTGCATCAAGTCAGCAAATTCTTCGCAGAGGCGATTGTTAGTAGCACCGAAAATAATATCATCAACATAAATCTGTACTACTAACATATCTTTGTTTTTCTTCTTTAAAAATAGTGTTGTATCTACATTTTCCCTAGTGAACTCATGTTCTAGTAGAAATTTGCTAAGTCTTTCATACCATGCTCTAGGTGCTTGTTTCAAACCATAAAGTACTTTGTTCAATTTATACACATGATTAGGGTATTGATGATTTTCAAAACCAGAAGGTTGTTCTACATACACCTCCTCATTAATATACCCATTTAAAAATGCACTTTTTACATCCATTTGAAATAATTTGAAATCCTTAGAGCATGCAAATGCTAGTAATAATCTGATTGCCTCAAGTCTAGCTACAGGAGCAAAGGTTTCATCAAAATCTATACCTTCTTCTTGATTATAGCCCTTTGCTACTAGTCTAGCCTTATTCCTAATTACAATTTCATTTTCATCAAGTTTATTTTTATATATCCATTTGGTACCTATAATTGAATATTCAGAGGGTCGTTCAACTAGGTTCCATACCTTGTTTCTAGTAAATTGGTTTAATTCTTTTTGCATTGCATTTATCCAATTTACATCTTTTTCAGCTTCTTCTATGTGTTTGGGTTCAAAATGTGAGACAAAAGCTAGATGGTTATTTAAGTTCCTAAGAGATGCTCTAGTCCTAACAGGTTGAGATGGATCATCTAAAATTAATTTCTTAGGATGCCCATGAGCATACCTCCAAGCCTTAGTCAGCCCATGATCCACAATAGCCTCTTGGCTTGATGATGCGTTTCCAATTAATTATTGTTCATCTTCTTGTAATGTCATCTCATCAATCTTTTCTTCAAGTATTTCAGCATCATCATCAAGATCAACCCTCTTGCTAGAAGAGATATCACTAGAATCATCAAAAACTACATGTATAGATTCTTCAATAACAAGGGTTCTTTTATTAAAAACTCTATCGGCTTTACTAGTTGTAGAATGCCCCAAAAATATACCCTCATCAGATTTAGAGTCAAATTTACCTAGATTATCTTTTCCATTATTATGAACAAAACACCTACATCCAAAGACATGAAAATAGTTTACTTTTGGTTTTCTGTTTTTCCAAAGTTCATAAGGTGTTTTCTTTATAATGGGTCTCAATAAAACTCTATTTAATATATGACATGAGGTATTAATAGCTTCCCCCCAAAAGTACTTAGGGAGGTTACTTTCACATAACATGGTTCTAGCCATTTTCTCTAGGGTTCTATTTTTTCTTTCTACAACTCCATTTTGTTGTGGTGTCCTAGGTGCAGAAAAATTATGAGTTATTTCTTTTTTACTACAAAACTCATCAAATAAATGATTTTCAAATTCGGTTCCATGGTCACTTCTAATAGCTATGACTGAAGTATCTCTAGCATTTGTTACTTCCTTATGAAATTTCTTAAAAACTGAAAATGCTTGACTTTATGAGCTAAGAACATGACCCAAGTATATCTAGAAAAGTCATCTACAATAACTAGACCATATTTATTTCCTCCTAGACTTGTGGTTCTAGTTGGTCCGAATAGATCCATGTGTAGTAGTTCTAGAGGTCTAGAGGTAGAGACACAATTTATGGATTTAAAGGAGTTCCTTGATTGTTTGCCATATTGACAAGCTTCACATATTTTATTCTTTTCAAACTTTAGTATTGGCAAACCTATCACGGAATCTCTTTTAACTAGTTTTGATATTGTGTCCATACTTGCATGACCTAACTTACGGTGCCATAACCAACTAGCATCATTATCCTTAGTTTCATTAACAACTAAACATGGGTTATGTTTGGCAAGATCCTCAAGGTCTACTACATACACATTCCCACGTCTTATTCCTTTAAAAACTAAACTATTGTCATTTGAGTTGGTTATGATGCATAAGGATGGTTTGAACAAAACATCAAAACCTCTATCACACAATTGACTAATGCTAAGTAGATTATGTTTAAGACCATCAACATATCGAACATTATCAATAAAGGTTGAAGGGGTAATTTGTACTTTACCTATACCAATGATGTGACCTTGGTTATTGTCTCCAAATGTCACAGCACCTCCCTTCTTAGGCTCAAGGGTGAAGAATTAGTCCTTGTCACCCGTCATGTGTCTTGAGCAGCCACTATCCAAGTACCAACAATTTTTGTCGACCTTGGTTGCAAGACACTCCTACACAAGCAAATCATACAATTTTAGGTACCCAAGTTTTCTTGGGTCCTTCATGGTTAGTAATGTTGGTTCCTTTTGGAACCCAAACCCTTTTAATTTTTCTTTTAGTTTTTCCTTTTCTATAATCACATACATTTGCTTTATGTCCTAATGTTCCACAGCAAAAACATGTTATTTTCTTAGTTTTGCTTTCCCCTGCTTTAACAAAGAAATTACTAAGGAGTTTTTGCTTATTTTTAGATTTATACCCTAAACCAGCTCTATTGAACACTGCTCGTTGACTATTAAGTATCATTTCTAATTTTTCTGAGCTATAAGTAATTTTTTCTACAAAAGGCTTGTACTTTTCAAGTTCTAGTGCCAATTTTTGTTTTTCTGTTCTTAGTCCATTTAGGTCTTTTGTAAGACTCTCTTTTAAGATTTGTTTATTGTTTTTAAGTTCGAATATTTCTTTGGTCAGCCTTTCGTTATCTTTAGTTAAGGTATTAGTCTTTTGAATTAAGATTTGGTTGCTTGTCTTAAGTTTTGAATTTTCTTTAGTAATAACATCTTTATCCTTAACTAATGTATCATACTTATGGAGGTGAGTTTGATTAGTTAGTTTCAGTTCTTTGTTTTTAAGGTTTATTGTCTTATACTCGTCCATTAATTCATTGAGGGCATCATATAACTCATCGAAAGTAAAGTCTAAATGTGTTCCGGATGTTACCTCATTGTCGTTAGCCATAAAACAAAGGTTGGCCTTTTCTTCTTGTTCCTCATCCGATGATGATGATGATGTGTCGGAGTCCGATAGGGTGGAGACAAGGACTTTCTTTTTCTTGTACTTGCTCTCCTTCTTCAGCAAAGGACACTCAGCTCTGAAGTGCCTCGGCTTCTTACACTCATAACATCCAATTCCCTCATTTTCTCTTTCCTTACCTTTATCCTTGTGATAGGAATTTGAGGGGCCTCTCCTTTGATGAGAGGACTTCTTCCGGTTGATGAATCTTCGGAATTTTCTTACAAGGAGTGCCTCATCATCATCTCCCTCATTGTCTTCCTCTTCACTGCTACTGCTGCAAGACACATCTTTGTTAGTGGAAACAGATTTTAGTGCTATTACCTTTTTCTTGTGAGAGGACTCTTCTTCATTGTGTTGTTTCATCGTTAGCTCATGCGTCATGAGGGATCCAAGTAGCTCCTCGAGTGGCAGCTTGTTTAAATCCTTAGCCTCTTGGATTGCCGTCACTTTGGCTTCCCATGACCTTGGTAGACAATGAAGAATCTTCCTGACAAGCTCACTGTTAGTATAATTTTTGCCAAAGCTTTTTAGGCCATTGACAATGTCAGTAAATCTAGTGAACATGCAAGTGATTGTTTCATTAGAATCCATCTTAAATAATTCATATTTATGAACTAATATATTTATTTTGGATTCTTTTACTTGATTTGTGCCCTCGTGGGTCACTTCAAGTCTATCCCAAATCTCTTTTGCAGAAATGCAAGTAGAGAATCTAATGAATTCATTTCTATCTAATGCACAATAAAGCACATTCATTGCTTTGGCATTTAGTTGTGCCTTCCTAATGTCATTGTCATCCCAATCCTTTTCAAGCTTGGGTATGGTGACACCCTCTACATAAATGGATGGGCTGTATGGTCCATTTAGAATGGTGGTCCACATCTCATAGTCTTGGGCTCGGATAAATATTCTCATCCTAGCCTTCCAATATGAGTAGTCGGATCCATTAAAGAATGGAGGTCTATGTGTGGACTGGCCCTCAATGTGAGAAGATCCAAATGGGGTTGTCATTTTGATCTTTTACTCTTTGGGTAATAGAGTTCCGGCTCTGATACCACTTGTTGCCCAGATAGACAACCCAAGAGGGGGGGTGAATTGGGTTTTAAAATAATTATTGCAATTAAATGGTTTGTGAAATACTAATTAATACTTTTTGCAAGTTGATTAATTAGATGCTATGTGCAGTGAATGAAATGAAAGTAAAAGACGACAAGGCAATTACAAACACAATGATTTTATAGTGGTTCGGAGCTAACCCTTGCTCCTACGTCCACTCCCCAAGCCTCACCGACTAGAACTACCCGATTGTTTTTCCGGGATCACAATCAAACCCTTACACGTTGGTTTCAACCTAGGCTCACCAACAAACCTTTACACCCTTGATTCAATCCCCTGATTGAATCAAGTAAGGACCAAATGAATAGAAAAACAAACAGAAAAATACAGCTTCTAAACAAGCAGATATTCAGCAATATGAAATAGGAGAGAAGTTAAGAGCCCTCAAACAAGTTTATGATGATGTAGAGGAGGAATTCTCAAACTCTGGGTCTCCTCTTGAATGATTTAAGACTTGAAGGCTGAAGGAGACTTCTTTAATGCTGGGAAGAGTTGGTAGGATGGAGTTTAATGCCCCTCTTCCTTCTTTTCCGTGTATGCTCTTTGAAATCAAATAGTAGCTCGAGATTTCTTGTTTTCTTTGAAAGGAATATCACTTCTCTACCATGCTACAGTTCTCTGTGGCTATTTAAGCCATTCCCCACGAAAACTAGCCGTTAGACACAATCTTCTAGCCGTTCTGCACATTCTGCACATCCTGACAATGTTTCCGTTGGGATCGGAGTCGACTCGCGCGATCTGAAGTCGACTCGGCTGCAGCAGGAGTCGACTCATGCTTTTCTGGAGTCGGCTCGGCAACTGTTCCGGATTTGAATTAAAGTGCTCTTCTCGACTGGGAGTCGACTCGACTTAATCTGGAGTCGACTCCCCAAAGTCTGGAGCTGACCTGGCACTTTTGTAGTCGACTCATTCCAAAGAATCCATAGATGTATTCTTCAACTTTGCTCACTCGAGTCGACTCGGAAATTCTGGGAGTCGACTCGACGCTCAGAGTCCGAACTCCCGATCTTCTGTCTTTTGGCTCGTGCCGTCTTGGAGTCGACTCGAACTGTTTCGGAGTCGACTCGGCTCTCAGTATCCGAAAAGCAGTCTTCTGTCTTTTTGGGATAGCGCTGCCTTGGAGTCGACTCGAACTGTCTTGGAGTCGACTCGCCTCTCAGAGACGAAAATACTGTCTTCTGTCTGTTTGGGGTCGCGCTGTCTTGGAGTCGACTCGGCCTTTGCGGGAGTCGACTCGGCTCTCAGTGTCCGAAAGTTGCTCTCTGACTTTTGCCTTGTATTACACTGGGAGTCGACTCTCGCTTCCTTTGGAGTCGACCTGCCAACCATCGGAGTCGACTCGAGTTCCTCAGGAGTCAACTCGGCTCTCAGAGTCCAAAATAACTTCTCTGTCGTTCTGTCTGTAACTCCCTGGAGTCGACTCATACTACTCTGGAGTCGACTCGGCAAGCATCGGAGTCAACTCGCGCTCTTCAGGAGTCGACTCGTTGACAGGTTTTGAGTTGGATCTTTCTGTTCGTCTGTCTGTTCTTAGTCGGAGTCGACTCGTAATGTTCAGGAGTCGACTCGAGCCTGTGCCAGTGCTTCTGATACGCTTGGAGTCGACTCATAATATCCCGGAGTTGACTCGAGTCTCAGACTTTGGTTCAAATTGACTTCTTAACTTATCCAAAATGTCTTGAACCAAATCTAGAGACACTTAACCATAAATTTACAAGAATTTCACTGAAACACTAGATTGAATTCATTAGTAAACATAAGATATACTCAAATGCTTTGAGCTCATCAAAATCAAATAGGATTATAATCAATCACTCCACAATTTTTCCCATAAGACAAGATTCACAAGTTCCTAATGATTCACAATCATAAGGATCAAAGAACTTTTCTTTGTACAACTTGTTTATTCTTGATTCACTTATGTGACCAAATCGGCAATGCCAAAGGAGGGTGTTATTCACATCCTCTCTCTTCCTTTTGTTGCTTCTATCAATATGATAGATATTGTCATTAAGAGACAGAACTAGAAGACCATTTTCTATAATGCCATTGCAATAAAATTGATTAGAAAAAGAAATAGAACAACCATTGCTCTTTTCATTAATTTCAAATCCTTCCTTTAATAATAAAGGAATAGAAATTACATTTCTAATAATTTTTGGTATATAACAACAGTCTTCCAACTCCAAGAGCTTGCCCGACGGCAACTCCAATAAGTAGGTTCCAACAGTTTCAGCCTGGATGGACTCTCTTCCAGCGCCATAAAACTCGAAGTCACCTTTCTTCAAACTTCTAATTTTCTGTAGTTCATGCAATGACTTATATATATGAAAACCACAGCTGGTATCAAATACCCATAAATTTGAATTTGAAGAACTTAATGACAAACTGGCATGTAACATAAACATACCTTTTGATGCAACTCTTGCATCAGGCTTTGTAGTTGCAAGAAAACTCTTGCAATTCCTTTTCAAGTGGCCTTCCTTGTCGCAATGGAAACAGGTACTTGATCCGGAGATTTTCTTTTCTTTTTTCCTCTTCATCTTGCTACTTTTAGGGTTCAATCTTTTCTTAGAACCCTTACTGCCTGACCTCCTTTTATCTATAAGAAGGAGTGGACCCTTATCTTTCTTGATATGGGTCCCGAATGTCTTGAGCATATTCAATAGCTCAGGCAAAGAAGTATTCAGTTTGTTCATATGATAATTCACAACAAACTGAGAGAAGAATTCATGAAGTGACTGTAGGATCAAATCCTGACTTAGCTCACCATCCATAACAAAACCTATTTGACTCAATCTAGTGATTAAGTCAATAACCATAAGAACATGGTTTTGCACGAATGTCCCTTCATTCATCCTTGCATGGAATAACTGCTTAGATATCTTATATCTAGCAGTTCTACTTTGCTCTCCATACAGCTTCTTTATATTGAGAAGTATAGAGAGAGTATCCATGCTATTATGCTGTCTTTGCAATTCATTGCTCATGAAGGCCAGCATGATACACTTGACAGTCAAATTGTCATTCTTCCACATCTTGTATGTGGCAACCTCTTCTTCAGTAGCATCATCCCTTATTGATCCAAGATCAGGGGTTTCGAGGATGTAAGAAAGTTTCTCCTGAGTGAGAACAATCCTAAGATTTCTCAACCAGTCCACATAGTTCAGACCGATCAACTTGTTGGCATCCAAGATGCCTCTTAGTGATAGTGAAGAAGCCATTTAATTCAGAATTAATTCTACATAAGCAAAGAACAAAACTAACATAAGCAGACCAATCATTGTGACATACATACAATTAGATAAGAACTTTTATCTAATTGTTACTCCCACTATTTTATCGAATATCATAGCCCTCTCCTATAATAAATGAGAAAACCCTAATTGATTTTTCTTAGTGGGGTTGAGATCCTAATTCTTCATAAAGGCCTTGTATTAGCACAACAAACCTTTATGAGTTCAGAGGTAGAAAACTCTTTCCAATTGCATCTCCTGCAATTCTCAACATTACCTTGTCCTCTAAAACACTTATAGCCTTGTGTTAGTACAACAAACTATAATATTTTAGTTTAATCAGTTCCTTCATTTCCATACAGTCATATTTGAATAATGCTTTTCTTGTGTTAGCACAACAAAGCAACATATTAAAATATGCCATAAGCATCTTAATGCACTAAGACAATATTATATCAGTTCCTATAGCAAGCCTTGTGTTAGCACAACAAACTAGCATAGATCTTGACAAAATAGTGTCGAGGCATGAAGAAAGGCTAGGAGTAGTGTTTTTTTTAACATTAAGTTATCCATAAAAGATAATTAACCAAATTGGCCAGGTAAGTAGGTGGGAAGCTCCCCGTACTTTCGCAACAGTCCTAATTAAGTAACCACCTTGGACACTTTTTTAGATACCAATTGATCAATTGATCTAGAATGAGTCAGCTTAAAATATTTTGCACTACGACTTAATATAATTTTTTATGAGGGCTTTCTGGTCTCTTGCACATTCTATAAATATAAGACATACATACATAGCATTTCTATAGACATACTACAACATATAACATTGCTATCTCATAGCATATAACAATCATATAATATTGCTATTTTATAGCAAATATGAATCCTACATCATGCATATACATTTGATTGAACCAATAAAGGTTGGCTCTGATACCACTATAGGGTTTCATAGCGATCTAGGGGCGCAGCGGAAGCGCGGAATTTCAAAAATTTCTTAATAAAATTCTGTTACATCAAACCCTAATGAGCCAAGATCACCTTAATGGTAACAATCAAACAAATAAATATAATTATAGGAATAAAGGAATACCTGTGACGCTATATCCAATATGCAGAATTTCCATTAGGTGCCAAAGTGTTCACTCTCTAACATTGATCCACACAGAAACTGAGTTCAAGACTCTAGCTCCAAAGAACTTGATCCTTGATGCTGAATTCTTTCAAAGAACTCTAATGGCTTGCTTTTCTTACTTTCTAATTTTTTTTCTCTTTCTAAATCTCCTTCTAAGCTTCTTGTCCTAAAGAAGAACTCCTTGTCTTGGCTTAGGACAAACTAGGAAAGAGATGTTAGAAAGAAAGAATACTTGTAAGAAAGAAGGGATAAGAGAGAGAGTTAGTTTTGGAGTTCGGATGGAATCAATAATCCTCGGGAGCGACTCCTATTTATAGATGGTGTGGGGATGCATCACCAAAGGATGCATCCCATCCACACACCTCATCAACATGAGGCGTGTGCCAAGAGGAGCGCCCAATAAAAAGGGAGGAGGCGTAGCTGATAACCAAGGAAGGGGCGCTTACGTGAAGGAATGAAAAGCCGTATGCGGTTGTGATAAGATGAAACACCTATCGGATAAGAATTCAGTTGTACTGTCAACGGCTGAGGTTAAGTACATTGTAGCTGGGAGTTGCTGTGCTCAAGTATTTTAGCTTAAATAACAATTAGAAGATTATGGAATTAAGCTTGACAAAATTTTCATAAAATGTGATAACACAAGTGTAATTAATTTAACTAAAAATTCAGTTCAATACTCTAAAGCAAAACACATGGAAATTAGGTATCACTTTATTAAAGACCATATGCAAAATGGAAACATAATTGTTGAACATGTATGTACTGAAAAACAATTAGCAGACATATTTACAAAACTCCTTAGTGAGGATAGATTTTGAATGCTAAGAAGAGAATTAGGAGTGTGTGACCCCTTTGCATAGAAAAGATCAAATATTCCATGATACACTCCTCTCATCTTCAAAATCATTTGAAACTTTGGTCAAAGGACTAACTTAGAGCTTTCTCTCGTGAACATCACTGACCCATGAAAATTTGGTAATGATCAGAAAAGTAAAAAATCATTAAAAAAAAAATTGGCTTGAACTCGGGTCAACCTGAGAACCTAGTGGAGTCGACCTGAACTCGAGCCGACCCGACCATTAGCTCGAGTCGACTCGACAGCGGGACCCTCTCTTTTTAGGGCCGACCGAGAGTGACTTTTAGGATTTAATGTAACGAAATTTTATTAAGAAATTTTTGAAATTTCGAACTTCCGCTGCGCCCCTACATCATAGAAATCCTTACGACACTAAATAAAGAGAAAAAAAAATAGTTATCGATTTGAAGATGCTCTTCTTCTCTTTGCTAAGATTGCTTCACTCTTCAATGGGTTGGTAGAGCTCTTGAAGTCACTTGAATTCTGCTCAATAACCTTCTTTTGGATTTTGAAATGAAGCAATGAATGAAGCCCTCTAGAATTTGTTTTTCCTCTTGAATGTTCACTTCAATTTCACAAAGATGTCTTTCCCTAATGAATGGTGGCTCTTAAATACTTCTCCAACCTCAAAAAGTCAGTTCCTAGCCGTTGGATTGAAGAAACTAGCCGTTTGTAGCCGTTGGAGCCTCAAAAAGTATATCTGCAGAACTAGCCGTTATGCAGTCAGTCGTGCTCAGGTCGACTCGGATTTTGCTGGGGTCGACTCGAGTAAGGATGGGGTCGACTCGAGCTATAGTGGGGTCGACTTTGATAGAAAATTTCAGAGAGCACTTTTCTTATGTTGCAAGTTGGGGTCGACTCGAATATGGCTGGGGTCGGCTCAAGCTTGCTTGGGGTCGGCCATGATAGAAAATCCAAAGAGCAATTTTTTGGTGGAACTAGTTGGGGTTGACCTGAGTACTATGCCTGTTTTTCTGGAGTCGACACGAGCCCTGTGCCAAGCGTGCCAAAGTGTGCCAAATGTATTAGAGTCGGCTCCAAACTTTCTGAGATCGACTCTAACCCTGATTTTTTGCATCTTAAGGTTAGTTTGCACATAAACCAATAAAAGACATTGCAAGTAATTTAGGATGCTTGGCACATAAAAATTTTATCTCTTTAACTAAGAAAAAGATAAAATTGCCCTTTATTAAAGTAACTTGACTCTTAACTTTGTCAAACTAAAATTTAGGTTTTTTCTCAAGTTCTTCTAATAAATGTCTTTAGATGAGTTCTTGAGAGTTGTTTTAAATGTGTATGTAAAGTGTATCAAGAATATATCGAGAATGTAGAATGTATCAAGAATGTATCGTTTCTTTCTTTCTTAAGTGTTTATGTACTTGATCAATTGAGTTAATAACATTAGTACTTCCATATGACCTCAATGGTTTTGTAAACATCAAAATCACATTAGGGCCAAACATAATCTATCTACAATCGTTGTCTTTAATTCGTTCATGAGATGAACGACCCGTGTATGCATCTTCCGCTGCGGTTTAATTTTCTGCGGCATGCATGGTTTTCTAACAGTTGGTGAGCTCGAAAAACCAATGATTAGGATTTTGTTGGTGAGCCTGAAAAACCAACGATTTAGACTTTTGGATTGTGAGCCCGGTAAAATAATTCAGCTGTAATCCGCAGGATTATAGTGAATTCCTAAGAAGATTCCTGGAGAATGGACGTAGGTGCCTTGGAGTGCACCGAACTACTATACTTGGTGTTTAGATTGTGTTCTTTTGTGCACCTTGCTTTACTTACCTTCTTGTATTGTGTAGTTGCTCTGGTTTAATTTCTTACTTGTTTACTTGAGATTGCCTAGAGTTTATATTAATTCGCTTCCACTGCATTTACACCTTTCACATAGGTTAAATTGTGCACATATCTATAAGAAAATTCAGCATCATAAATTTTAGAAAAACCAATTCACTCTCCTCCTCCTTTTTTTGGGTTGTCACCTTAGGCAACACATCTGCCCTCGTAGAACACAGCCTTTGAGCTCCCCACACAAGAGATGTCATGTGGTGTATACAGGATACACAAAACTGCAGCATTAGAATGACAAGTGATAGGGTGTAGACTAAAAGCAATTCGCCATAATTAAAGCATGGGATCCCAAGCGTCACATATTTCGGTGGTAGATTTGAACTTACAAGATAAGTACTGGACAATCAAAGCTAACAACATAATAGAGCAAGTCATCATCCATTGACCTGACAGCATCTGAATAGACTACTTTGAAGATCTTGGCTCGACCAAAAAGTAGGGGACAAGTGATATGGCATTAAATAAGCAAGTGATAAGGTGCTACCAGATTCAACCAGGTCACAGCCAATTTGGCAGCCTTGCTACCTTATCGACATTATCAGAGCAAATCAACTCCCCCCAACCAGGATCGAGCCAAGCAGAATAAAGGAAATAGACATTCAAAGTCAAACTTGCTTGCTCGGCCAGATAACTGCTTGGCTCAGCACCAAGCCAACCGAGGCCCTCTCACCTTAAACCATGGCCAGAGGTGCGAGTCACAACCGGCGCCCACTCACCCGAATAGTTACATGTTTTGCTAGATCCTAGACCATTACAATGTGATCTTCCAACGATTATATCATGATCCTAGATTGTTAGAACATAATCTTCTGAAATTCCGTCTCTCTTAGCTATAAATAAATCCTAATACCCTCCATGAAAGGTAACCGACAAAAAATCCTTGTTAAATGACACTCTTCCTGATTCTTCCTTCATTCCCATACAAAATACTCTCCTTAACTTAAGCATCAAAGGGCTCAACTAGAGATCAAAAATTTCACATTTTTATTTTGTCATAGTAATTTATAAAATATTTTTAAAATAATAAAAGAATGAATCAATGAAAGAGTGATCTTTACTGAAAACTTGAGTAAGTAGCTCTTTGTAGGGTAGGATTTTATTGAACAAAACAAAGTTAAAGCTCTTACAAATTCTCGAGCCTTATTTGTTTGTCTTGCAGACCGACAAAAGCAAACAATGTTCATGATCCGGAGATCAGCAGCAACAGTGATCATGAACCTTTTTCTATCTTGCCAGTCATTCTAATGCGATTGAATAGTCATATGCTGGTTATATAATCTCGAGAATATCAATATCATAGAATGCAATTCGGAGGCCTCCCCTTCTACTGCAATGCACGTATATTATGTTCAATGGGCTAGGTTACACCCAGGCGCAGTCTCAGCCCGCTGAGAACAAAGGACAGGCCCACCCTACGGATTCGCCAAGGATACCAGGCCGGCGCCTTGCTCGAAATAAAATCCTGCTGTCTTCTCCAGCTAAAAAGAGTTGTCACTCTCGTAGAGCAAGAGCAATCACAGAGCTGAACATATTCACCATGCCGACCCAAGCATAAAGCAGGAGGTAATGCTGATAATATGAAAGACAACACTTCTTGACAGTCTCAGCTCACTGGAGGTAGAAAAAAAATGATAACATAGCATGCGAGAATGCATTAAAAGCTACCAATATCTTTCACTACAGCCAGATATGCTTCTCACATTCAGAAGATTAAGTTCATTCAATATGTCTACCAGGAGCATAAGCTAGTAGCATCAAAATGTCATGCATAGTTTGCACACATCAAGCCCAAAATTACTGGAAATCCAAGCTGGAACAGAAATTTTCTATTAGAATATATTACAGTCTTATCACAACTCACTCCAGAAGTTTGATGAGGCAACCAAATTAGGTTATTGCAGTATCGACTCATTCGAGCTCTTTAGATGTTCGCCTTTTGTCCTCCGTTGCCGATAAATCCCTAAATTCTTATTCTTGTTCAACAAAACAGATGGAGAAAAACAAAAGTAGAGTACATGTAATCCAAATTATGCAGCAGACATGATGCAATCAATAGCTTGCTTGCAAATTCCAGTCATTGTTGCTTCTGGCCCATACACCTGCAATAAATCATCATGCATCCTATTCACGTATGTATCAATCAGAATCCAAAACCTTGAACGATCTTCAACGTCCAACTCGAACATTTGGAAGGTGAAGTGGGATATAAAACTTATTCGAGTTGTACTCCACAAGGCAAGAATTAGTAAGGAAATCTCATGTTACTAAAAGAGTAGGAAACTAGTGCACATTACTAATTTATTACCTCAAGGGGAATGCCTAACTCGTCACCCAGAACCCGCATTTTGAACAGACCTGTTTGGTAATTTGGACCACCTCTTCGGACAAAAATGTGCATCCTTGCAGCCTTTAGCTTGGATTCCTGCAAGAAAAGAAGCAAAGTTGCGTTTTACACTGAAAGTAGGAAAGATAAGAAATCAGTTAGAGGTTTGATCGACCATACCTTTTCCCTTAGGGCACGGATGATGCCACTAAAAGTCGCAGCAACATCAGTGAAGTTAGCTATACCCCCTCCAATGAGAAGGGCTCTCTTTTGGCCATCGGGATCAGCCGTTGCACACTGCAAATGCATAAAGAATCCATAATTTTGGGTGAATAAAGCAGTATTAGTACCTCCAGAACAAAAAAAGGATGAAACTGAGGATAATGAATCGAACAAGCTCTTACATCGAGAACCACTCTAGCATATTGCAAGACCTCATCCTCGTTAGGAGCACCACTGTACTCTGCATAGTTTCCGAGCTCTGATGCATAACCCAAGTCACCAACCTAATAAAGTGATAAACAAAATGTCCGGTTTAAATGCATATATTTTGCACCAGGCCTATATTCTATGGGTTCCTATGACTGGTGGCCTTAAAAGCATTTTGATGCCATGAAGGTTTAAACTAGACCTACCAAAATCTTACTAAACCGCACAAAAGAAATTTGACATAGATAAATGGAAGCTTACGGTATCAGCATATATAACACTAGCACCACCACCAGCCACCATGGTCCATATGCGTCCATTGGGATTTAAAACAGTGAACTTCAAGGAGGCACTAGTCTGAAATGATATAGGTTAACATATTATGTGTATGCTCTACGCAAAGCTTAGCAAATCTCGAGTTTATTCTCAATTGCACAAACACACGACAATTGGTACACTCTCAAAATATATCAATTACAGCTCTAACTTAGAATATCACAAGGACTGCTGAATGAAAATGTAGAAAAACTAAAGTGCTACCTGTTCTAGCTGGCAAGTCCCAGATATTTCAAGGACTCCACTCATTCCACCTAATTGTGAGCATATTGCAAATCATAAAGAACATTTATGAAGCCCATTCAGGAATTTTCGTGGACAGTTCTAGCTTTCTCCACAAGTGTTTCTTAGCCATTCCATCCTGATGCCCCAGATGCGAGCCACCATTAGGAATTGAGGCAGTAGCTAAGCATTCTACGAAGTTAGTAATAAGTTACACAGCTTTTACAGAATATCTTTTTTGTGACAAAGGTTTTTACAGAATATAATTGAAGCACTGGCAACCACACGACAGCATACGCTTCAAATTATAGAAACTTAAATAGCGCCTCAAAAGATTTTGGAGTGTTGTAGATAGACCTGCCAACGGTTCGAGTCTAACCCAATCCGACCTTAACCTGAACCAACCCATTACCTGAAAAGACCTGATATTTGGACCCAAATACTCGTATTTGACCTAAATTCACCTCCTCTCTCAGACCTCTCCAGAAACATAAACCCTTCGCCTCTCCCAATGGATCCCCACCAGACAACCATGCCGAGAATGGTCACAGCAGCGATGATGACAATAATGGCACCCTTCTGAAACAGCCACAGCCGTCACCCCCTATCTGTATCACCAAGATCCATGATGAGTTCGCCCATCACAACCCCACTAAAGCCTGCATCAAAACAATACATATTCAGGAAGCCGTACGAGGCACTGCGGTGACGGCGACAGCAACGGCGATCCCAATGCGAGTATTTGAGTCGGGGAGACTGGGGCCACACCTGAAGATGGTCAGATCATACCACTGCCACAGCGACTAAAGTAGATATGTACATGGGCTCGACTTTCTCAAACTCGCCGTTGCTGAGCTCAGTATGGCTGCTAAGCTTTTCCATAAGGGATTGGTCAGCCATCATGATTTTAAGTGTTTTAAGAGTTTCAAACCACAATGGGGTCAGGTCAAGTGTTTTTAAGTGTTTCAGGCTGCCTAAACAGCTTGGGTTGGGCTGGATTATGTTTCGGGTTGGGGCAAGTCCTAACTTGATCCATTGACAGGCCTAATTGGGGAAGCCTACTGAGTCTTGCCTCTATTCATACAGGCAATGATGGTGTAGCTAGGAAAATTACAATAGAAGGAAAACATCCAACTGGAGGGAAAAAGTATCTTTGACGAACTCAGTAGGTTCAATGTGAAGTTCTAACAAACTAAAGAGAAGAGAACATCAAAACATAAAGTAGTGAACGCCATAAAATCTACATGACATAACAAACCAAAACTAGAGAATCTCACTATCCTTTCTAACAAAGTTGATATTGGAAATCTACATTGATTCCCCTGCATTAAAGTTTTCATAGGCTCAAAGTACTTAACCATACAAAAACTTAGGACATGAAATTTATTTTCAAAACTTCCATTACCAATTATTAAATTTCTCCATTCAACAAGAAGAAAGGAATAACCAAAACAACACTATTTGAATAATTGAGATTATAGATCAAATTCAAATACCAATGTCTCCATGCCAATCTTAACCTCCAATTGAAGAAAGAAAGAACTATCATGAAGATTCAAGCTCTCATTTTTCTCAATATGCAACATTCTTCTAAAGGAAGATTTCATAACTCAAGTTTACCTTTTCAAGCTCCCAATCCGCACTAATCAAATGGCCATCTTGAACAGAACAAAACGTCCCTCAAGAACTCAATGTCCTCAATGCATACATAATTCTGAAATCTAATTTAGGAAACCCCCACTCAGAGAAAAAAAAAATCTAATTTTAGTGCTACGAAGCCGCATCCCTTCAGCATTCTCTTCTTGATACATTAAAAATATTTTTTGAGAGCGCGCACTTCGCTCCTTTTACAGTAATTTCACCTAATCACTTGAATGCAAAATACTTCATTTTTATTCAGAAAGTGTATTCATTTTCTCCCAATTCCCATTCTTAAATCTCTATCTCTACTAGATTTGGAGCCACCATAAACCTATACTCATCCTTTCCACCCATATCCCATAAAAATAAAATAAATGGAACCCATTTGTTTGTAGCATAAGTCATCAAAGATCCAATTGTAGGCACAGTGACTTCCTGACCTCACAAATGTTGCTCTTGTTCTTCTATTACGCATTTAGCCTCTAGTAGTATATATCTAACCATTAACAATAGCAAAATGCATTGGTGGTCATTACCTATAAGCCATTTTGATGCATCCTATATCAGGGTAACACCGCAATCATTTGACGACCATTGAGAAACAAGAAGGCATGATATATAAATAGACTAAGGCTACTTTATACACTAAACAGATCATATTGACATGCAAAGTGATCCATTAAGAAATCATTTTTTTCTAAATCTAGAATTTATTTTCCTATTTTTTTAGTTCCACTTGAGAGATCTTATATAGCTAATCCCCATTTTCCAAGTGTTCTCTTTCTTTCTAGCCAACAATTAAGCATACTAAGGATATATAAGGTATGGCCACAATCATTTCCATCAAAATATTGAATAAATAATCATTTAACTCATCATGATAAGGATTGTACTGTAGGAAGGAAGATTTAAACTCAACTTCAGTGTGAGCATTAAAAAAGAACTAGCATAGCATGAAACAGTATTAATGTAAACATTGTTACTTTTCATCCAACAGAGGTTTGCTCAAATTATAATATATGCAAATCAGTAGAAGTCATCACCTTTTCATCAAGTTCATGAATAAAGCTTTCTGTAGGGCTCAGAACTCTGCCAAAAGGAAGGGGAAATTCTATGCTCCCCCACCTGCGCATCGTAACATAACCCAGCATAAACATACAGACAGGATTCCCTCGAATGAACCAACATTGATAAGATGATAATGAAGCCTGTGGCACAAAACCTACTTCTTGAAGTTCTTGAATGCAGCAGTGTCATCAAGCTCTCCTCGCATATCCAACGGATATGGCTCCCCATTTACCAAAGTGAATGGGTTCATCTCGAGAAAAGTGAAATCCAAGTCTGTGATATACACATTAAATCAATTCCATACCAGAAAAGTAAATAAAGAACATGGAAAATGAAATGGCACAAGAAAAAAAAAAATTCCCCCTCCAGTTACAAAAATTATAATATACCGAGATTATACACAACCACTTATAAATACAACCTTTTAAAGTTGCTTTGTATAGAATTTCTTAAACTATTTAACAAGCATTAAAGAAGTGTCCCATGTAGATCTTTGTCCCAGCATACCTTGGAAAACAGCAAAAACCCCTTTTATGAAGTCCCTTATTTTTCCTCGTACCTGAGCCAACATTTGTGATAAGAATTACCAGCAGAGGCATAACCAAGTATATCTTCAAATTATAGCACGAAAATCAAGTTAGCTCAACTGTCTAGGAGGAAACAGCTTAAACAAGATTACCCAGTTCAAGCAAATACTGCAAGCAAAATGGATATGTAGAAGAAATGCGCCTCACCTCCAGGGGAAGGGTTGCAATCAGTGGAGCACATGCCTCAGACGTCATAGGCTTCTCGGCAGGGAGAAAGATAGTCTTAACCTTGTCCCAGTTATCTTCAATTTCAATTCCACCACACTCTGAGAAGCTGATGGTGCAACCAAGCCTCTCGGAGACGATCGAGAGATAGTACTCTTGGTCATGGGGAACAAATGGCTCAACTATAAATGTGGTAATCGGGGCCTTGCAGCCACCCATCTCAACCTATATGAAATTAAAATTTGGAATACATGTTGTTCTATTAATAATCACTGAATCAGTAAAGAACTAAAACGCAAACAATGTTAATTACATAATTACCTCCACTCCAAGACGTTCCTTCACAAACTGAGCCACCTGAGCCATATCTAAGTTCAGAGCCAACAAACCGCTCTTCCCTCGCTTCCCGAACAGCATGTCAGGCTTCACAACCAGTTTCATGGATGAAAGCCATGGCTCTTTGTTCACTAACTCAGTGAAGTCCGTCGAATCCGTGACCTTATTTAGCCAACATAAATAATTGAGAAAAAATCACCACTACTTATAAGAGTCGAAGAGCACAAGCTAATCATCCAATCAAATAACCACGAAATTAAATCCATGCTTGAATCAGTGAAGAAAATTAGATCGTTTCTGTTACAACATCAAATCCAAATCATTTACGATCTAAATCTCATCAAATGCTGCAAAACTACACTAATCAACCGTCAAAAGCACATCTTAGTCAGAAAACCGGGATAACAAAATGCACTTCATGATCCAATCCAAAAAGAATCATATTTTTACACTAAAAAACACATGGGTTATTAAAATACCGTATAACAGTCAAATATACATGAAAATAATCACAAATTTGCTCGTTTTTCCATCGGTAAGTACACATGTAGCTAAAAGATCTCTCAGATCTCCACTGAAAAACAAATTTTTGAGCCAATTCTCAATCAATCACCACATGAACCTCCTAGAAAACAAGATCGCGACAGAGATCAGAAGAGCCCACCTGGGCTGAGAAAATCTGGAGGTCGATGGCGGCGAGCCGCTTGAGATGCTCCTTGAGAAGCCGCTTCGAATCGTACTCCCGGATCTTCTTCCTCGCCATCTCCTCCTTCCTTTTTGGAACGCTTCAGAGATCGATCGGAGAGGTCCCCTGGATTCGAGCTTCCAAGGAGTGGTGGCTTCAAAGAGAGGTCGATGGGAGCCGAGGGATATTTAAAGGCGAGAGAGGAGGAGAGGTGGGCGGGTAGCTGCGATCGCCGCTCAAAGCAAGCAGACTTCCCACCTACCCTTCTCCCAACCCAGCGAACCCTTGGACGGCTTTTCGCCTACCAGTTACTGGACGTCCGCATAAACTTTCGTGCTGGATTCAAGATCTTCCGTCCATGTCAACTTGGGAGAAAATTGAACGATAGATCTTATTATTTACGTATGAAGTTTGTGGGGACGATCTGACGGGAGGAGGAAGAGGGAGGAGGGGGTGGATGGGCGGTGAATGCAAGTCGTTTTCGGTCACCCACTCGGGACGCATGGGACCGGGATTACGTTGTCACAAAGCGAGAGAGAAGAGGGTGTTAGCGGGTGTTAGAATGGGTCTTACAAGTAGGTGGATGTAGTAATGGCGGTAGTGGAGTTTGGGGAGCGGAGCCACGTGTGGAAAGTTTGGAAGTGGTTTGGTGGCGTAGCATCCACGGGCCGGCTAACGGCGATGAATGAGAGCGATTAGATGTAGCAATAGTTCGGAATTGGGACCAACGGCCAATGATGCAATAATTCTATGGTGCCTTTTTTTTCAAGGTATTGGTACGAAGCAAATAAACCATGCTTCCCTCAAATGGATCTAAAGGCAATTCAGATACTCGCACCAATCTCGAAGTAACAATAACCCTAGCTAACAAGTTAACGGAAGCCAAAAACATTAATGGAACAGGATGCACTATTCTTGTCCGTGTCCTATCACCCGAGACCAGCCATTTTATTAATTATTGGAATCTATTTTATTATTTTCTAAAAATAAGCACAAACTGGCCACAAATAAGCAGAAACTTGTATCCCCCGTAGAAATAAATAAAAATATCTAAAAAATAAACACTAGCCCTTCTAAGATAAGTATAAACCCTTTAAGATAAATACCTAATCTGTGCTGATAAATAAAAAACACCATAGAAATAAATAAAAACTCGACACCTCACCCTAGGTTAGGTCAGGGCTCACTCACGGTAAAAGGCAAAGATTGAGAATAAACACAAAGTTCGGTTGCAGTAGACACAAAGTATGAGTAAACACAAACTAGCTTCGGATAAGCAAAAACCTGCAAGGATGCCCACTACCTTCTTGCACCTCCATCTAGAAATAAATAGAAACCCTTAAGGAATAAACATCGGTTCCTCCATAAACATAAACTCTCCATGATAAACACCTAGTCTGCGGCGCAGGTTTCTATTTATTGCCCTAGAGGGTTTGTGTTTGTCCTAAAAGTGTTAATGTTTATTCTTTAAATATTTCTATTTATTTTTGCAACGTAATATAGATTTCTGTTTATCTATGGCCAATTTTTGTTTACTCTTAGGAATTAATGAAGTGGATTCCAATAATTATGAAGTAGCCAATCTACAAGGGAGAGTGTTTTTATTATTTTTTGAATTAATTACTAAAGGATGGGTGCAGACATAGGCAGCACGTCCTATCCCATTGATGCTTCTTTTTTTTCCTTAACGGCTCCTATTGCTGCTGAGAATTGATATGACCAAGGCGTCGAGCAAGAGAGGTCGCTGGAGGGCTCGGTCATCGACTACTCAAGCCATGCTATGTGATGCATCTAAAACCATACTAGGAGGCTAGACTCATACTCGGAACTTCGGACCGACATTAAGTTTGGCTTGAAACAACAAAAATAAAGAAATCTTCTGGTCGGAGAGTGTTTGGTGGGGGATTGATAGTCAACTTTAAAGACCACGCAATAGCACGTATCTAGTAGGATAGTGATTACGGGTATCGATCCACAGGGATTGGGGTACAGTTGTTTTCTTATAAAAAAATAAAAATATTTAAAAGAAAGAGTTTGTGAAGAAAATTAAACTAAGAAATTTAATAAAAGAAAATGCAATTAAAAGATATCAGTTTGAGGAAAAATCTAGGGCAAGGAATTCACCACTAACATCGAAACAAGGGTTATTTATATTTTAATTTATTCTTGGATTAACATGCAAATTGGCTACAAGCCTAATAAGCATTTAAATAAAAATTCACAAAAGTAATTTGGGCATAATCCATCTTCAGTTGGCATGAAATGTCTACCCTAATCTAAGGTGGTAGCACACTGCATCTTCCTTAAGCATGGACTATCTTATATTTACTCAATGATAATGAAAAACAGTTGTACGAACATCATACTTAAAATCACAGAAATTAAATATGATTCAAAAGAAGATATCCATTAAAAACAATAAGTTCATACAACCCCAAGGATATAAAATAAAATATAAAACCCATGTCCCTGTGTTAGGGCTGCATCCAGCCCTAGAGATGATCAGCCTTTCATGGAGAATTGAACAGCTGCACTGCAGGGGGACTTCATAATGATTGGCTCCTTCCTCCCGTCGGCTCTCTCCTCTCTTCTGTGTCTCCTGTGAGAACTTGGCTTTTCCCCTGTTCCGAAGAGATCCTGGAACCGGACCCCCAAAGCTTGCCTTCCCCGGTTGCACGTCTGGGTTTTTATAGGCTGCCACTCCCCTCCTCTGTTTCGAATGTAGATAAGGATGAACCCTTTGCCGTTGGGATCAAGCAACTGCTGTGGTTTGGATCAAGGGAGAAGACGCGTGAAGCCGGACGCGGTGAAACTCGGGATGAAGTCGGAATGATTCTGAAACAGGGGAAGGCGTGGGTGAATGAAGAGAAGATTTAATCCGGGCGTTGGGATTATAGTCTGGGAACTGATTTCGTTGAAGTTAGCTTAATCCTTGAGTTGGTATGCTGTTGGGATTTCGGCTGAATGCAAAGAAAACTTGGTTCCGGGATGCAGGGGATTCATCCGAATGCTAGGATTTGATAGATGCTGAACGGAATGAAGGGGAGATGCGTTGGGGCTTTGAATGCGGAAGGGATCATCACGAATCATGGCATCTCGGCTGGGAAATGACGACGTGGCTTGATTCGGCTGGGAGCAGGAGACTCGTCCACCGATGGGCAGCTGGATGCGGATGAATTCTGTTCTGCTAGGAGAAAGGATTGGAAGCCACGACATGGGAGGATTGCTTGAGAATAGGATGAAGTTTGAAGCTGTTAATCCATGGAATTCGGGATGAAGCTGATCCGGAGGAGATCTTTGGACTGCGGAAGACGTGGCTCTGTTCCGAAGCATAGATTTATCCGAGATGATGCCAGAGATTTTGTTTTGAAGCAGAGGAAGTTGGACTTGGCTGAAGGCTCGGGAACGGCTGGGAGGAAGATCGGATCCGTGGAGGAGATGAGGTTGAAAAGCTTGGACCTTATCCGTGGGTGATAATCGGAAGAATATTTGATGGCTGGGACGTTGTGGATGAACTTGATTTAGTTGGGAACAGGGGAGATGATCGAAATATGAAGGAGTTATTCGGATGGGCAGATGACGTGGAAGATGGGAGATGCGTGGAAGACATCTTGGACATGGGGAGATGAGGTGTAAGACTTGACACGTGGATGGCTTGCACGTGGACTTTTAGGAAAACTTTGAATGGCTAATCACGGATGTGATAATGACCCATAGGAGGTTTTAACTCGATTGGATGCGAAAGAAACAGGGGAGTGGGGCTGGACCGGGGTGCGTGTCATTCGAGTTCAGGGATCATCCGAAATAAG
This sequence comes from Phoenix dactylifera, assembly GCF_009389715.1. Classification (NCBI taxonomy): domain Eukaryota; kingdom Viridiplantae; phylum Streptophyta; class Magnoliopsida; order Arecales; family Arecaceae; genus Phoenix; species Phoenix dactylifera. Next base: position 116,612 of record NW_024067801.1, read on the forward strand.
TTTGACTCGACCTGCATGCATTAAGCTCAATAAATAATCAAATCAAACTTGAATTACCTTTGATAATTTATAAAAATGTAATGATGAAGGTAGAACATTTTTTTAGTTAAATTTACAAAATATGTGAATTAAAATAATGATAAGTGCTATGAATAAGATATTAATTTATGCATTATTTAGCACTTATCACACCCCCCAACCTACATTTTGCTAGTCCTCGAGCAAAATAAAAAGCTAACTCACTTTCGCAGGAATCGCGATTGCATTTACCGTATGCAATAAGGCTTTAAACCCCTAGGTGGCCCTAGTGGACGAGTTTTGTCTCGTGAGGGTTTCCAGCTCAGATACCCACAAACTGTTGTCTCTACTCAAAGAGTTTATTGTTTTATAAAATCTAATTTCAAATGCATAAATGCCAAGAGTTTCAAAAGCACACAAAGTTTTAATTACTAAGTCAGCCCAAATCCTAAATCAGTATGCAATTTAAGTTGAAGTCATTAAGTTTCTGTTAGAGAGTTGTAAGACTTATTTATACCTGGGTGCTTGGTGAAATCTGGACCATACACAAGCTAAGACTTTAGATTCCCCAAAATACTGCTAAAGCTAGTAGTTTCCAAGAATTGGTCAGATAAGACTTAATCACTGATTCAAAATCATCCTATCTTGCAGGATTTCGAGAGTTGTGGATGTTTACTTTAATACCTCATGGGCTTTATCTCTAATATTCCAGTTTACCCGAATTTTTACAACGACGGCTTTCACACTATCGTCTTTTTCAAGGTCAATATTATTTTCTCTTTCTTTATTTTTTTTTATGCACTTGAATTTTTTTTTTTTGATTTTGTATTTATAAATAAATTATGCACTTTTACTCTTGTAATGCTTCCTCCATGTAGCGAGCACTCAGTCAACACTCCCACGCCAGATGGCATAAGGTGTTGGGCATCAAGACTCTTCTACGAACCTATGCTCGGATTCATGATGAGAGTACAAAAGTGAAATTTTCATACCATCATAATTAATATTAGAGCTAATCTTTATTAATAAAATTAATTAATTAATATTTTATTTGTGTTTGAGTGCAAGTAATTCAAGAGATTCAATAACGCTGGTTTGAGCCCAATGCTTGGCGTTCCAAGCTCAACAAATCCCTAGCGTCTCATCTGAGCCTTACGTCGCCCGTCATCCACATGCAATCCATATCACTGCATCCAGCCGAGCAGGCATCTCAACTTCCCAAGCTCTTTTCTTGATTGTTGTATATAGTATAAAGCATTTGCATAAAATAATCTAAGGGCTAAACCCATTAAAAAGATAAGGTCGGGATTTCATTACTCGTCCTTAGCCCAAAAATCATCCCAGTGCATAAATATCCTAAGCCTAATTAAAATCAACTAGACGTTGGCCCCTAAGGATAATCGAGCTCAATAGGACGAAGACCACTGAAAGTTGCACCAATTTCGCTCTAGGACCCCGGTCGATGTCTCGGCAAGCTTTGTCCCTCTAAGTGATTGAAGGGAGACAGTTTCTGTTCGAGGAAAGTGGGTTTTAAGTGGGACCTTTGCTATACGCATCGTGACCCCTCCACTTACCTGGGAGCTTACCTGGTCGACTAGGTTATTAGACCGGATTGGAGGCTTAAGTGTACTCTTCAAACCAGTTAGGAGCTGTCTAGAAATTTTTAGGAAAACATTAGAAATAAGGGTGCTATGCTTTGATACTGTTTGATTGTCAATAATTTTAGTAGCAGGGTGTCAATATTCATAGCTTTAGGTAATATTCATACTCATCCAAAACTCTAAAAAATATATATATATATACAAAATAAATAAATAAATAAATAATAATAATAATAATTTAAAAAAAAAGGTCGACTGGTTAATTGGTCAGTATATGCGGTTGTGGCAAAGGGATAAAACGAAAAAATTATTCCGAGTTGAATCTAGGGATAAAAGTTCAAATAATCAAATGGAAGATAATGGTAGTAATCAGGGAGACAATGAATTTCAAGATGACTTACCTATTAGAACGCTTCGTGATTATCTACAACCCACTAGGACCAGTACCCCATCCTGTATGGTTATTCCTATTGCTGCGGGAGCTTTTGACATGAAACCAGGAATAATCCAATTACTCCCAAAGTTTCATGGACTTGACTCAGAAAGTCCCTATTTACACCTAAAAGAATTTGATGAAGTGTGTTCAACACTTCAATTTAATAATATCAATGAAGAGGTAGTGAAGCTTAAGTTATTTCCCTTTTCTTTAAAGGAAAAAGCTAAGTCATGGTTACACTCCTTAAGGCCTAGGACCATAGCCACCTGGCAAGAAATGACAAGAGAATTTTTAAAGAAATTCTTTCCAACACATAAAACAAACACACTTAGAAGAAATATCATGAACTTTGCACAAAAAGATGGAGAAACATTTTTTCAGTGTTGGGAAAGATTTAAGGACCTTCTCCTTGCTTGCCCACATCATGGATACGAAATTTGGAGAATCATCAGTTTCTTTTATGATGGTTTGACCTCCAATATGAGACAATTTGTGGAAATAATGTGTAATGGTGAATTTATGAATAAGGAACCAGAGGAAGCCTGGGACTATTTTGATCTGTTGGCAGAAAATGCACAGGCCTGGGATACAATAGATAAGAACGAGAAACCTCAAAAATCGACTAATACTAAAGGAGGAATGTATCATGTTAAAGAAGAAAATGATGTAAATTTAAAGATTGCTAATCTAACTAGGAAGGTTGAAGCCATTGAATTAAGCAGAGCCAATACGGGAAAGGCACCTACTATAGATGAAAGTATATGTGAAATCTGTGAGAGTAATGCACACTTAACCAAGGATTGTCCTACAATCCCCACCTTCCAAGAAGTGTTGCATGATCAAGCGAATTTTACAAATGCTTATAAGAGACCATTTCCTGAAACATATAATCCTAACTGGCGAAACCATCCTAACTTTAGTTGGAGACATGGACCCACTGCCAATGAATCTCAAGGGAATTCCATACCCTATGTGCCACCCCATAAGAGATCTCTTGAGGATACTTTGCAGGCATTCATGCAAGGGCAGACCCAGATAAATCAGAATACCATGCAGTCACTTCAAGAACTTAAAAATTCTGTAGGTAGAATTGAGGCTCAACTCAATGTTAGGGAAAAAGGGACATTTCCAGCCCAACCTCAATCTAACCCAAAGGGTCAACATGAAGTCCATGAAGCAAGTTCATCCCAACCTAAATTTGAACAAGTTAAGTCTGTTATGACCCTCCGTAGCGGAATATTAATTAACAAAGAAATTCCAACGAAGGATGACAGACCTGAAAAATCCATTGAGAAAAGGGATGAAAATAATACTGAACAAGATGATCCAATACCTCATCATAAAATAGTTGCTCCATTCCCTCAGCGCTTGCTTGCAGCTAAAAAAGGAGTACCTGATCAAGAAATTTTGGATATCTTTAAACAAGTTAAGATTAACATTCCTCTATTAGATGCCATTAAGCAGATTCCATCTTATGCAAAATTTTTAAAAGATCTTTGTACCATAAAGCGAAAGCTTTACGTACAAAAGAAAGCTTTTCTAACTGAACAGGTGAGTGCTATTCTCAAACACAACACCCCACCTAAATATAAAGATCCTGGTTGTCCTACCATATCTTGCATCATAGGAAACTTCAGGATACAACGAGCCCTTCTGGATTTAGGTGCTAGTGTTAACTTATTGCCCTATTCAGTTTATGAACAGTTAGGACTTGGTGAATTAAAACCCACCAAGGTTACTCTCCAACTTGCCGATCGATCTATAAAGATACCAAGAGGAATAGTCGAGGATGTACTTGTCCAAATTGATAAATTCTATTTTCCAGTCGACTTCATAGTATTAGATACCCAGCCTGTCATGAATTGTACCACTCCAATACCTGTCATGAATTGTACCACTCCAATACCTGTCATTCTAGGCCGCCCATTTCTAGCTACTTCCAATGCTTTGATCAACTGTCGAAATGGAATAATGAAAATGTCATTCAGAAATATGACTATAGATTTTAATATATTTAACATTTGTAAACAACCCGATAATGATAACGAAAATGATGAAATTTATGGAGTTAATCTGATCGACTCTATTGTAGAAGATGCTCTTGTCCCATCTCTTTCTTCTGATCCTTTAGAAACATGCCTAACTCATTTCGGAAATACAAATATCAACCAAAACTTTAGAGAAATCAGTGCTATATTAGATTCAGCTCCTTTGTTGGATACAGATAGATGGAAATCTCGTTTCGAAGAATTGCCCACACGCAACAATAGTCCTCTACCATCTAGTGTTCAAGCACCTAAACTTGAGCTAAAGCCTTTGCCATCTGAGCTCAAGTACGCATACCTTGGTCAAGAAGAGACTTTTCCTGTGATCATATCATCCCAACTCGAACAAAGTCAAGAACTAAAATTATTAGAAATTCTCAAAGAGCATAAAGGAGCAATAGGGTGGATAATTGCTGATATCAAGGGAATTAGTCCCTCAATTTGCACTCATAGAATCCACCTAGAAGCTGATGCCAAACCTTCTCGTCAACCTCAACGTCGATTAAACCCAAACATGAAGGATGTGGTTAGGGCAGAAGTTCTGAAACTTCTGGATGCGGGTATGATCTACCCAATTTCAGATAGTAAATGGGTAAGTCCAACCCAGGTGGTCCCGAAAAAATCTGGTGTTACTATAGTCAAAAATGCCAACAATGAATTAGTTCCAACTAGGGTCCCCACTAGTTGGCGTGTATGCATTGACTATAGGAAACTTAATTCTGTCACTAGGAAGGATCATTTTCCTCTACCTTTTATTGATCAAATTTTAGAAAGGTTAGCAGGTCATAAATATTATTGCTTCCTAGATGGCTATTCAGGTTACAACCAAATTGCAATTGATCCTGAAGATCAGGAAAAGACCACTTTTACATGTCCTTTTGGCACATTTGCTTACAAGAGAATGCCTTTTGGATTATGTAATGCTCCTGCAACCTTCCAAAGATGCATGCTCAGTATTTTCTCCGACATGGTTGAGCGCTTTTTGGAAGTTTTCATGGATGATTTTTCGGTTTTTGGCTCCTCTTTTGAAAACTGTGTGGACCATTTAAGACTAGTCTTAATTCGGTGTGAGGAGAAGAATCTAATCTTAAACTGAAAAAAGTGCCATTTCATGGTAACTAGGGGAATTGTTCTCGGGCATGTCATTTCATCTGAAGGAATTGAAGTAGACAAGGCTAAAATTGACTTAATTGCTAACTTACCCAACCCAAAAACTATCAAAGATATACGCTCATTTTTGGGTCATGCAGGATTTTATAGGAGATTCATTAAAGATTTTAGCTCAATATCTAAACCCTTATGTAATCTCCTTCAAAAGAAAACCATATTTGTGTGGTCTGAAGAATGTCAAAAAGCTTTTGATAAACTTAAAAGCTTGCTGACCTCTGCTCCCATCATGCAACCACCTGACTGGTCGCTTCCTTTTGAAATTATGTGTGATGCTAGTGAATATGCAGTTGGGGTAGTTCTAGGGCAAAGAAAAGAAAGAAAGCCTTATGTTATCTACTATGCAAGTAAGACTTTAAATAGTGCACAAAAGAATTACACCACTACGGAAAAGGAACTACTTGCCGTAGTATTTGCACTAGACAAATTTAGGTCTTACTTGATTGGATCCAAAATCATTATCTACACTGACCATGCTGCCCTTAAGTACCTTCTTTCAAAAAAGGATGCTAAGGCGCGTTTGCTTAGGTGGATCCTTCTGCTCCAAAATTTTTTTCTAGAAATAAGAGATAAAAAGAGGGTAGAAAATGTAGTAGCTGATCACTTGTCCCGTCTGACTCTTTCAGATTCCTTAGACAATTCACCCATAAAAGACACTTTCCCTGATGAGCAACTGTTTGAGATCACATCTTCACCTTGGTTTGCAAACATTGCAAATTTTTTAGTCACAGGTGAACTACCAAGTCATTGGAATAAACAAGACAAAAGAAAATTTTTGACTGAAATAAAAATTTTTTTCTGGGATGATCCTTATCTTTTCAAATACTGCCCAGACCAAATTATTAGGAGATGTGTACCTAATGACGAATTTATTAGTGTCATTTCCTTTTGTCATTCTGAAGCTTGCGGTGGTCATTTCTCTGCTAAGAAAACGGCTGCAAAAATTTTACAGTGCGGTTTCTATTGGCCCACCTTGTTTAAAGATTCCCATAACTTTTGCAAAGCTTGCGAGCGTTGTCAAAAGTTAGGTGGGATAACTCGTAGGAATATGATGCCCCTCAACCCAATTTTAATTATCGAAATATTTGATTGTTGGGGAATAGATTTTATGGGTCCATTTTCTCCTTCATTCGGAAATTTATACATCTTAGTAGCTGTAGATTATGTCTCCAAATGGATTGAGGCAATTCCTTGCAAGCATAATGACCATAAAACTGTTTTAAAATTTTTAAAAGAAAACATTCTTTCTAGATTTGGAACGCCTCGAGCCATCATCAGTGATGGGGGTTCACACTTCTGTAATAAGCCTTTTGCGGCTTTAATGCGAAAATATGGAATCACCCATAAAATCGCCACCCCTTATCATCCACAGACAAGTGGACAAGTTGAAGTATCCAATCGATCAATTAAGAATATTCTGAAAAAAACGGTTAACCCAAATCGCAAAGACTGGTCTTTGCGTTTAACTGATGCACTTTGGGCTTATCGTACTGCTTTTAAAAGTCCAATTGGAATGTCTTCGTACCGTCTTATTTTTGGTAAACCGTGTCACTTGCCTGTGGAATTGGAGCATAGGGCATACTGGGCTATTAAGAGATTTAATTTTGATATGGATAAGGCTAGTTCACTATGCAAACTTCAACTTAATGAACTAGAGAAAATCAGGAATGAAGCATATGAGAATGCTCGAATTTATAAGAACAAAATGAAAGTCTTTCATGATAGAAATATTATAAGGAAAACATTTGAGCCTTCCCAGAAAGTTCTATTGTATAATTCAAGACTTCATTTATTTCCAGAAAAATTGAGATCTAGGTGGACCGGCCCTTTTATAGTTAAAACTGTTTATCCGTATGGAACCGTTGAGATAGAGAATCCAAACACCGGTAATATTTTTAAAGTAAATGGCCAACGTTTGAAGTTATTTTTGGACAACTTTACCCCAGAGGTTGAATCAACCAATCTGGGAGATCCTGTTTATCAGGATTGATCTCTATATCTGCTAGAGATCCTCTGTTTGTACATAATTTTTCTTTCTTTCATTTTCTATTGATATGACAATTGGTGAGCAACAACAGTGTGCGGTCATTCTATCAGGTAAATTCTAACCTTCAGCCTTATTATCCTTCATACAATCATATTTCATGCATTCATGTTGAAATATTGGGGACAATGTTGAAATTAAGTTGGGGGGGAGAGATTACTGTATTTTTTCTATATATCATACCAATTGTCATATCTTTCAAAAAAAAAAAAATCTTTCAAAAATAATAATAATAATAATAATAATAATAATATATATATATAATAATAATAATAGTAATAATAATAACAAACATATATTTTGTTTCATTTAATTACCACTTTAATTTTTTTTCAAAGAATTAAATATGTGTAGCTATTAAGGCAAGGAGCGCATTATGACTTATCAGAGACCTATTACTAGATCCCCACATAAGTATTCAATGACAATAGGAAAGCCTCAGGAGTTCACTTGTGTTACCTATTTGTTTGTTGACCTTATTCGCAAAAGAAGTACGAGTGTCCTTGTCCTAAAGTTCATGATTTGGTTTTCACATAAAGATAGAGTTTGAAATTCCCGGCTAGATCACCTGGGCGCCTTATGTTCTGACCTTGGTTGACCTATAGTCACAATACAGTCACGTTACATAAAAAAAAGAAAAAAAAAAAGAAGAAAAGAGAGAGAGAAATAATACAGTTTGTCTTCACTAAGTAACCGGGCCTCTTGCCTACAAAGCAGCGAGTGTTCGCGTAAAAAGGTGAAAATAACTGAAATAAGTGATTAGTCTGGCCTCGTGGCGTAGTCTGGTTCGAGTAATTAAGTCCGAGGGGTGTTTCACCTAATGCCTTGAGCCAACTGGATCGAGAGTCATTGACCCAAAGCTCGTTACATGGACCTTACTACAGCCTAATGGAGTTAGACTGTTGTAATCACTGTAAAAATAAAAAAAAAAAGAAAAAAAAGAAAAAGAAAAAGAGAGTGGGTTAGTTAAACTAAAACCAAGTGACATGTGGATGACTGATTTGACTCCATTATTTTAGAACTCTGTGTACCTGGGATGTCTAGTTGGGATTGATAGCTTCATTTTTATATGCGAACCATTCTGGACAAATAACATGTGATATTCGGAAAATTTAGTGGGTCGGAAGCTAACAAATGGTAGTTAACACTTGTGAATTTGAGTAGTGCACCTAGAACTCAAGGGGTACCCAATTGTGGTGGAGGTATAGGTATTCTGAGACGTCACATTTATATTTGCCTTAAGGGTTGCTATGTTTTAAAGTATCTTCTAACTTAAAAACAATGTTTGTGGGTAACATCACTGCAAACCCTCACGAGACAACACTCGTCCACTAGGGTAACCTAGGGGTTTAACGGCTTGTTGCACATGCTAAGTGCAATCGTAATGCTCTACGAAAGTGAGTATTTATTTTAATTCATGCATATTGATATATATTAATAAAATAAACAATACTTTTGCACCCTCATTTTATCATTTTCACACTAAATTGCTAGAGACTAGCAATAAGCTAGTTGGGGGGTGTGATGAGAGTACAAAAGTGAAATTTTCATACCATCATAATTAATATTAGAGCTAATCTTTATTAATAAAATTAATTAATTAATATTTTATTTGTGTTTGAGTGCAAGTAATTCAAGAGATTCAATAACGCTGGTTTGAGCCCAATGCTTGGCGTTCCAAGCTCAACAAATCCCTAGCGTCTCATCTGAGCCTTACGTCGCCCGTCATCCACATGCATTCCATATCACTGCATCCAGCCGAGCAGGCATCTCAACTTCCCAAGCTCTTTTGACTCAAAGCAAAACATCCCAAGAGCCAACAGCCATCTTCAAACTCGTCCCAGCCACTCTCTTCCCAGCGAACAAATTCCATCCAACTGTCCTTGGCATCCCAACTGTCCGTAGCATCTCAAGCGTTGTGGCATCAACGTCTACAACCCGCCTCAGCAACTACCCATCCATTCGCCTTCCGCATGGCTTCTTGTCTTCCAACCGGATCATTCCAAGCAACCGTGGAGCTTCCCAACATTTATCTCCACCCCGTGTCTCATCCGTTCTCAAAATTTTGCAACGTTCCCAGCCGAAGAGTCTAAGCGATTCGACTTCATCCCGCATCTCAAGCAACCGGATCATCCCCAAACCTCCACGCGTCTCAGCGGCCGCGCCTTCAACATGCTATAAAAGCCGGAGGAACCAGGAGGGAAGGACGGGAGGGGGAAGAAAAGAGAGGATCTTACCAGCCGGCCGGATCCATCCAAGTCTGAACAATCCGGTGGAGGCAAGAGGAGGACACGGAGCAAGGGGGTTGATCCACGGAACAAGCCGGAGGAGGCAGGAGGGAAGCACCGAAGCACATCTGCACCTCTTCTTCCGATTTTCCCAGCCGGGCAAGGGATCGAGGGTCTTCCATTCCGGTGGAGACCAAAGGATCCGTCAGAAGAAGAGGAGGCCAGCGTGCGACGGAAGATCCAGGGAGGCCATTCCGGTGGAGGAGAAGAAGCCACGGAGGGGAGGAAGCAGTCGGGCTTGGGAGGAGGAGAGGTCATCCGGTGGAAGAAAGGGAAGAAGCAAGAAACCGAGTGCTCTGTTTCTGAATAAAAAGGAAAAAGAGATTTATGTTTATTTTAACTTATTCGTTGCTAATTTTTTTTATAAAATTGCTTCCATCTCATATGAGTAGCTAAATATCTTTTAGCTAAGGCTAAGAAAAAGCCTAGCATTTTATTCATGTATTTCAATTAATCATCAATGGGTTTTTAATATTTTTGATTTGATTTATGGTGCAGTAAATCTATAGAAATTATTTCAAACTTATATATTTTTTTGATTTGTTATTTCCCTCGGGTATAACAGATGCTTAGAGATCCCTGTAGTTTAAAATAGAATTACTGTAAAGCTGCCCATAAAACTAAATCTAGTTTATTATGATGATTTTAAGAAAAGCATGATGAAGTGCTAGACTGAATCCTGATGCCTTAGTTATATTTTTGTCAATCTGAATATTATTTAGCCTTTAGTTTTTGTTCACTGTCAAATCCCTGTGGATTCGATCTCGGACTTACCGAGAATATTACTTTGCTACACCCTATACTTGGGGTATCCTACTTTTAATTTCTCTTTTAAAAAGAGCAAGATTAAAATCGTAGCAGTTCATCATCACAAGCCCGCTGACCTTTGACAATAGGTAGCCCTTTTCGGTGTACCTGACTAAATTCACTTTTTTTTTTAATAGTGAATTAGATAGGTATGATTCATTAGGACTCAAGGTTGCTACCAGACTTTAACAACATAATGTTGAACCTAACCCTTAGAGTGCAGGCCATGTGTGTTGTGATATTCCAAAGTAAAAATTATCTTACAACTCGCTAAAAGAACTTTTAAAAAGAACTCAAATTGACTTACTCCTGACTAGTCATTGGGCTTATTAGATTTTATATACTTTGTGTGTTTATCATGTCAGCACTAAGGCATAGAAAGTAGTTTTTTTTTTTAATTTTATTTTTTTAATCAAAAATTCGAAAAACTTATTAAAAATGCAAAAAATTTCTTCAAAAATTCAAAAATTCGAATCTTATACCCCCCGACCTAGATCAGACATTGTCCTCAATATTTTTTTTTTGATGAATTTTTTTGAATATTATATTATTATTTTTATTTATATTTTTTTTATTTTGGACGAAAATATGATGCATATGGAGGATAGAAACATTGTACCTTAGTTGCATCAGTAATATGAGGACTCCTGAAAAAATATGACAAGAAAATGTGCAAAAATAATCTATGGAAATTGGGTTGCCTCCCAACAAGCGCTAAGTTAATGTCTTCAGCCAGACACAGTACATCCTTATTCATCCCGATAAATAGGATCCATTAAATCAAGGGATTCAATCAACTGTCCATCTGCAACACATTCTATATAAGGTTTCAATCTTTGACCATTGACGTTTAGGATACGACCATCACTGAGGTTTTGAATTTCTACTGTCCCATGAGAAAAAACTTTCTTAACTAAGAAGGGACCATCCACCTAGAGCGAAGTTTACCAGGAAAGAGACGCAATTTAGAATTGAATAACCAAACCTTTTGATTAGGCTCGAAAGACTTGCGGTTAATGTATTTGTCATGAAAAGCCTTAGTCCTTGCCTTGTATATTTTGGCATTTTCATACGCTTCATTGCGTAACTCTTCAAGCTCATTAAGTTGAAGTTTCCGGTTAGAACCAGCTGCAACCATATCAAAGTTAAACTTTTTAATGGCCCAAAAAGCTCTATGCTCGAGTTCTACGGGTAAGTGGCAAGCTTTTCCAAAAATCAGTCGATAAGGAGGACATGCCAATAGGAGTCTTATAGGCAGTACGATAAGCCCAGAGAGAATCATTTAATCTTTGAGACCAATCCTTCCTATCAGGGCGTATTGTTTTCTCTAAGATGTGTTTTATCTTCCTATTAGAAACTTCAACTTGTCCGCTTGTTTGGAGATGGTACGGGGTGGCAACTTTGTGGGTGATTGAATATTTTCGAATCAAAGCTTCAAAAGATCGGTTGCAGAAATGTGATCCCCCATCACTAATGATAGCTCGGGGTACGCCAAAGCGACTAAATATGTTTGTTTGTAAGAACTTAACCACAACCTTGTGATCGTTACTCCTAGTGGCAACTGCTTCTACCCACTTTGAAACATAGTCAACCCCGACAAGAATGTACTCAAAACCAAAAGAACGCGGAAAAGGGCCCATGAAGTCAATACCCCATACATCAAAAATTTCTATAATTAAAATGGGGTTAAGTGGCATCATATCTCTACGGGTGATTGTACCCATTCGCTGGCATCGCTCACAAGTTTGGCAAAATTTGCGAGCATCCTTAAACAAGGAAGGCCAATAAAATCCACTCTGTAAGACTTTAGCTGCAGTTTTTCTACCACCAAAATGTCCTCCGCAGGCTTGGGTATGACAAAAATTAAGAATACTCTGAAATTCACATTCCGGCACACATCGACGGATTACTTGATCTGGGCAGTACTTAAATAGATCAGGATCATCCCAAAAGTAGAACTTAACTTGCGAAAAGAATCGATCCTTGTCCTGCTTGGACCAGTGATCGGGAATTTGTCCTATGGCAAGATAGTTCACTATGTTAGCGAACCAAGGTGTTTTCATTTGTTGTACCTCAAACAATTGTTCATCGGGAAAGGAGTCATGAAGTGGTGAAATGTTATGAGGAGGTTCGAGAACGATCCTAGACAAATGGTCTGCTACAACGTTTGTGATGCCTTTCTTATCACGAATTTCTAGATTGAATTCCTGTAACAATAGGATCCATCGAATTAGGCGAGGCTTGGTGTCTTTCTTTGAAAGGAGGTACCGGAGAGCATAATGATCAGTGAACACAATAACTTTGGACCCTAAGAGATAGGACCGAAACTTATCCAGGGCAAATACTACAGCTAGTAATTCTTTCTCAGTAGTGGTATAATTCAATTGTGCATCTGAGAGTGTTTTATTAGCGTAGTAGATGACGTGAGGTAGCTTTTCTACTCGTTGTCCTAAAACTGCCCCAATGGCATAGTCAGAAGCATCACACATAAGTTCGAATGGAAGGGTCCAATTGGGAGGTTGTATGATGGGTGCTGTAGACAACTTAGATCGGAGTTTTTCAAAGGCCTCTTTACATGCTTCATCAAAAACAAAGGGTGTATCCTTGGCAAGGAGATTGCACAAGGGCCTCGAGATTTTGCTAAAGTCTTTAATGAAGCGATGGTAAAATCCAGCATGGCCAAGAAAAGAACGAATTTGTTTCACAGATTTGGGTGGAGGAAGATTAGAAATAAGATCAACTTTAGCTTTATCTACTTCAATCCCTCTTTTGGACACAATGTGTCCCAAAACTATTCCCTCTTGAACCATAAAATGGCTCTTTTCCCAACTTAGCACTAGATTGGTTTCCTTACATCTTTTCAGAACCAGGGCTAAATTACTGAGACAATCATCGAATGAGGGGCCAAAAACTGAAAAATCATCCATGAATACTTCCAGAAATTTTTCTACCATGTCGGAAAAAATTGCCATCATGCATCGTTGAAATGTCGCAGGTGCATTGCATAGTCCAAATGGCATTCTTCTATATGCAAATGTTCCGAATGGACATGTGAAAGTGGTTTTCTCTGATCATCAGGATACACGGCCACTTGGTTATATCCAGAATAACCATCTAAGAAACAGTAGAAACCCTGACCGGCTAATCTTTCCAATATTTGGTCAATAAATGGCAAAGAAAAATGATCCTTCCTAGTCATGGAGTTAAGCTTTCTATAGTCGATGCAAACACGCCAGCTAGTGGTCGTGCGTGTAAGCATTAATTCTCCTTCTGCATTTTCAACCACAGTAATGCCCGACTTCTTTGGTACTACTTGAGTCGGACTCACCCAGTTGCTATCAGAGATAGGATAAATGATTCCAGCATCTAGCAACTTTACTACTTCTTTCTTGACCACCTCTTTCATGTTAGGGTTAAGTCTCCTTTGCATTTCACGGGTTGGTTTTGCATTTTCTTCTAGGTGAATGCGATGCATGCAAATAGATGGGTCAATCCCCTCTAGATCAGTTACAGACCATCCAATTGCATGTTTGTGTTCTCCGAGTACACTCAAAAGTTGACTCTCCTGTTTGTCAGATAGGTCAGCTGCGATGATTACAGGTAGGGTATCTTCGGGTCCTAGAAAAGCATACTTAAGGGTTACCGGAAGTGGTTTTAACTCAAGTTTGGGAGGGGACTCGATGGAGGGGCACTGTAGTGTACTAGAAAGAGTAGGAAGAGGTTCATATCGGACATGCCAAGGATGAGAATTTGTGAGAGACGGATTGTCAAGTAGGACATTGACTTCTTTTATGGCATTGTTTAAATCAAGATTATCAATGTCAAAATGGGCTAGACATGCTTCCAAAGGGTCATCTGCCAGAATATAGGGAAGGGCTTCTTCTACAAGATCGTCCAATTTGTCTACTAGAAAATACTCATCTTCCCTTGCGGGTTGATCGGAGGCGTGGAATACATTCAGTTTGACTTTCATGTTCCCAAAGGATATATCCATCACCCCCGTTCTACAGTTAATACATGCATTGGCTGTAGCTAGAAAGGGCGACCAAGAATCATGGGGATCTGTTTCTTGAGATTGGGCACAGGTTCCATATCAAGAACGATGAAATCGACTGGAAAATAAAATTTGTCGACCTTGACTAGGACATCTTCAATTGTTCCTCGTGGTATTTTAACAGATCGATCAGCCAACTGTAGGGACACCGAGGTAGGCTTCAATTCACCTAATCCGAACTTTTCATAGACTGAATAAGGAAGGAGGTTAACACTCGCCCCTAGATCTAATAATGCTCGATCAATAGGATTGTCTCCCACCACACAAGAGATGGTAGGGGCTCCAGGATCTTTGAACTTAGGAGGGGTTTTGTGCTGAAGGATGGAGCTCACTTGTTCAGTCAGGAAGATCTTTTTAGGCACATGTGTCCTAGATTTTCGTTTCTGTGTATAAAGGTCTTTAAGAAATTTGGCATAAGATGGAACTTGTTTTATAGCATCAAGGAGAGGGAGGTTGATTTTGACTTATTTGAATACCTCCATTATTTCTTCCAACGAAGTTCCTTTCTTGGCAAAGGCAGAAGGTGTATTCAGACACTGGGGGAAAGGAGCCTTCAGTGTAAACGGTGTGGTCGATACTGGACTAGATGGCGACACAGACGAGTTTGCGTTCTCTTTAGGCACAGTCATATTCTTATCTTCATTTTCTTTATGTTCTTTTTCTCCAACCTTATTATCTACTATGCGTCCGCTTCTTAAGGTGGTCATGGCATTGGCTTGTTCATGGTGAACATCATTCGGTTGAGTCTCTTGAGCCATGTATTGCCCTCTCGGGTTACTCACTGGTTGGCTTGGAAGCTTGCCTTCCTCTCTTTTATTCAGTGCATTAGCTAGTTGCCCCATTTGGGATTCTAGCTTGGCGATAGATTGCGTGTGAGAGTGCACCAATTGTGTAATGGTTTCCAAACCTTGAAGGGAGTTCAACACTTTTTCCTCAAAAGCTGTGTTTTTTTGGGGTGCTGAAGGAGGGACATGTTGAAATTGAGTCGAGGGACGGTAGGGATGCACATTCTGAAATGGTTGGAAGTTTTGGGAATAAGGTTGGGAAGTATTGGGAGTCTGCTGCTTCCAGGAGAAGTTTGGATGGTTGCGCCACCCCGGGTTATAAGTATTGGAAAATGGGTCATTACCCGGTCGGGATTGTATTTGGGCAGCATTTACTTGTTCTTGCACAAATTCGGAGAATTGTGCTGCCGAAGGACACTCAAAGACAGTGTGAGATGGACTAGAACAGAGAGTACATACTTGTGCTTGGTGAAAGTTTGGAAGCTGTTCTCTAGACATTAGCTGGTCCAATTTGCGGGACAGTGCATCTACTTTGTCAGATAGACCTATGGACTGGCTAACTTCATATATGGTCCCTTTTCTTTGAGAACTCGGGGGTGCTTGACGAGCGGAGGAGGCATGGTGAAGAGAATTTTCATTAAGGTTTTTCAAACATCTGCCATGCCTCATGCTCACTCTTAAGCATGAAAGTTTCCCCACAAGAAGCATCAACCATTTGACGATTTCGTTCGGATAGTCCGTCATAAAAGCATTGCACTAATTGCCATTTGGGTATTTGATGATGCGGGCATTTTCGGAGTAAGTCTCTAAATTTTTCTCAAGTTTCATGAAATTCTTCCCCGTCAGATTGGGAGAAGCTCGTGATAGCACGCCTAAATTGGTTTGTTCTTCCTATGGAAAAATATTTCTTTAGAAATTCATGTTGCATTTGAGCCCATGAAAGAATTGAATTGGCTTCTAATGAGTGGAGCCATTATTTAGCTCTATCCTTAAGGGAAAAAGGAAACAGCCTAAGTTTCAGAGCATCATCAGTGAAGTTCTGAATTTTGACAGTAGTGCAGATCTCAAGGAACTCATCTAAATGTTTGTATGGGTCTTCATTATTGAGTCCATAAAAAGAGGGAAGCATTTGGATGACACTAGACTTAATTTCAAATTGCATAGCAGCAGTGGTATCAGGTAGTCGGATACAAGATGGAGAAGTATAAATGGAAGGAGTGAAGTACTCCTTTAACAGTTTGGGTTGCTCTTCAGCCATCTCGACAAGTGGTGTGGATCCTATGATTCTATAGGTCCGGATTTCGGCTCGAAGGGTCCTAATAGAACGCTCTATTTTAGGGTCAAAAGGTATTAATTCGGGAGATTTGGAACGACACCCTAGCATACACTAAGACTCCTCTGATTAGTCAAATACAGTCAAGCATGCACTAAAAAGAAAAACACATCAATTCCTTAAGTTCACCCTAAAATCACTAGACAGCTCCTAACTGGTTTGAAGAGGGCACCTAAGCCTCCAATCCGGTCTAATGAACTGAGTTGACCAGGTAAGCTCCCAGGTAAGTGGGGGGTCACGATGCATTGCAAAGGTCCCACTTAAAAACCACTTGCCTCGAACAGATGAACTGTCTTCCTTGGGACAAAGCTTGCCTAGACATCAACTGAGCCACAGAGCGAAATTGGTGCAACTTTCGGTGATCTTCGTCCTATTGAGCTCGAATGTCCCTAGAGGCCAATGTCTAATTGATTTTAATTAATGTTGATAGCTATGTGAGAATTGATTCACCTAATTTGGGCAAGAATCTGGTGATGAAATCCAGTTCTTATCTTGTTGGGGTGATTGCCCTTACTATGTGCAGATTAATTGGTGTATGTGTATCAAGCATGCATTCATACTTTTGCTGAATTTAAAATCAAACAATCACCACACAAGAAAATTTAAATAAGAAAGGTTAAGATGTTACCAAAGGGAATTTTTCCAGCAATTTTTTATTTTAGAGCAAACC
Source organism: Phoenix dactylifera (assembly GCF_009389715.1). Lineage (NCBI taxonomy): Eukaryota > Viridiplantae > Streptophyta > Magnoliopsida > Arecales > Arecaceae > Phoenix > Phoenix dactylifera. The sequence goes on from NW_024067801.1 coordinate 133,860, forward strand.
TCTATAGCATTCTTTTTCCAGTGGTTCCCTTTTGATCGTCCTAAATTTTTTCTTCGATTCCTGATCAAATAAAAATCAAAAATTAGTAAAGGAGAGAAAAGAGATAAGAGAAATAACAAAAATAGAAAATATTTTTATTTAATTTTAAATATATATATTTTTTTGAAAGTTTTTTTTTATGAAAAGAAAAACAACTATGCTAACAATTTCTGGCAACGACGCCAAAAATTGATAGTCAACTTTAAAGACCACGCAATAGCACGTATCTGGTAGGATAGTGATTACGGGTATCGATCCACAGGGATTGGGGTACAGTTGTTTTCTTATAAAAAAATAAAAATATTTAAAAGAAAGAGTTTGTGAAGAAAATTAAACTAAGAAATTTAATAAAAGAAAATGCAATTAAAAGATATCAGTTTGAGGGAAAATCTAGGGCAAGGAATTCACCACTAACATCGAAACAAGGGTTATTTATATTTTAATTTATTCTTGGATTAACATGCAAATTGGCTACAAGCCTAATAAGCATTTAAATAAAAATTCACAAAAGTAATTTGGGCATAATCCATCTTCAGTTGGCATGAAATGTCTACCCTAATCTAAGGTGGTAGCACACTGCATCTTCCTTAAGCATGGACTATCTTATATTTACTCAGTGATCATGAAAAACAGTTGTACGAACATCATACTTAAAATCACAGAAATTAAATATGATTCAAAAGAAGATATCCATTAAAAACAATAAGTTCATACAACCCCAAGGATATAAAATAAAATATAAAACCCATGTCCCTGTGTTAGGGCTGCATCCAGCCCTAGAGAGGATCAGCCTTCCATGGAGAATTGAACAGCTGCACTGCAGGGGGACTTCATAATGATTGGCTCCTTCCTCCCGTCGGCTCTCTCCTCTCTTCTCTGTCTCCCGTGAGAACTTGGCTTTTCCCCTGTTCCGAAGAGATCCTGGAACCGGACCCCCAAAGCTTGCCTTCCCCGGTTGCACGTCTGGGTTTTTATAGGCTGCCACTCCCCTCCTCTGTTTCGAATGTAGATAAGGATGAACCCTTTGCCGTTGGGATCAAGCAACTGCTGTGGTTTGGATCAAGGGAGAAGACGCGTGAAGCCGGACGCGGTGAAACTCGGGATGAAGTCGGAATGATTCTGAAACAGGGGAAGGCGTGGGTGAATGAAGAGAAGATTTAATCCGGGCGTTGGGATTATAGTCTGGGAACTGATTTTGTTGAAGTTAGCTTAATCCTTGAGTTGGTATGCTGTTGGGATTTCGGCTGAATGCAAAGAAAACTTGGTTCCGGGATGCAGGGGATTCATCCGATTGCTAGGATTTGATAGATGCTGAACGGAATGAAGGGGAGATGCGTTGGGGCTTTGAATGCGGAAGGGATCATCACGAATCATGGCATCTCGGCTGGGAAATGACGACGTGGCTTGATTCGGCTGGGAGCAGGAGACTCGTCCACCGATGGGCAGCTGGATGCGGATGAATTCTGTTCTGCTAGGAGAAAGGATTGGAAGCCACGACATGGGAGGATTGCTTGAGAATAGGATGAAGTTTGAAGTTGTTAATCCATGGAATTCGGGATGAAGCTGATCCGGAGGAGATCTTTGGACTGCGGAAGACGTGGCTCTGTTCCGAAGCATAGATTTATCCGAGATGATGCCAGAGATTTTGTTTTGAAGCAGAGGAAGTTGGACTTGGCTGAAGGCTCGGGAACGGCTGGGAGGAAGATCGGATCCGTGGAGGAGATGAGGTTGAAAAGCTTGGACCTTATCCGTGGGTGATAATCGGAAGAATATTTGATGGCTGGGATGTTGTGGATGAACTTGATTTAGTTGGGAACAGGGGAGATGATCGAAATATGAAGGAGTTATTCGGATGGGCAGATGACGTGGAAGATGGGAGATGCGTGGAAGACATCTTGGACATGGGGAGATGAGGTGTAAGACTTGACACGTGGATGGCTTGCACGTGGACTTTTAGAAAAACTTTGAATGGCTAATCACGGATGTGATAATGACCCATAGGAGGTTTTAACTCGATTGGATGCGAAAGAAACAGGGGAGTGGGGCTGGACCGGGGTGCGTGTCATTCGAGTTCAGGGATCATCCGAAATAAGTTTGACTCGACCTGCATGCATTAAGCTCAATAAATAATCAAATCAAACTTGAATTACCTTTGATAATTTATAAAAATGTAATGATGAAGGTAATACATTTTTTTAGTTAAATTTACAAAATATGTGAATTAAAATAATGATAAGTGCTATGAATAAGATATTAATTTATGCATTATTTAGCACTTATCAGGGATCCTCCGATGCTTTAAATCAAAATAACTTTCAAAGAATAGAGGAGGTTTGTTTGGTGCCTCGGTCATACTGATTCTCAGTGGCAATGGATTAGGTGCAAGTGCTTGTTAGAGAACAAGGATACTGAGCGTGACCATAACAAGTAGTCACTTGGATATCTATCCACTCGTCAGTGACTTACTTGATGCTGCAGTTGTATGACTGGTCCTTTGACTTGCGATGCCTCAGCTATTCACAGTGAGGTTGTTATAGTTTGACGAGCACATAAACATGGGCCCTATCCATTTGGGTCCTTGTGGTGCAGATTGGCTGCAGTAAATTCATTGTAGGAGAAGGGGTGCATCTAGATCGAATCTATCGACCTTGATAGATTAAAAGAGATCCTATGTGATTTATAAGACTGAGTTCGTAAATCCTTGGCGAAGGTAGTTTTTGGAAAAGAGTTTTCTAATCTCGAACTAGAATCGAATAAATCTTGACATATGAACAGATGATGGGATTTGACGAGTTATCCATGACCTCCATTTTGTCGGGATCCACGATAGAAGGACTGTATCATACGACTAACTGCACCTAAAGGTTCATCTATTCCATTCTGCTGGGTTGTCACTACATGTTGCTAGATGTCACTGGTGGATTGTGAGACTCAAAGGCATTCACTTGATGATCAGTAAACTCGAAAGAGAAGAGTTGGTTCCAACCGATTGAAAGGAGTTTCAATGATATTGTGATAGGGATCACAATATATCTCACTGCTAGACAGAATAGAACCTATGAGGTCCACATAATAGAGGATCTGATCGATTTGATGATTGGATTGTGATTTGGAATCACAATAGTTTGTAATTGTCAATTTGATTGATAATTGGTTTAACCCACTAGGAGTTAGTAAGTTGAAGAAGGAACTAATTGCAATTGGATTGCAATTTGATTGAATCAATTGGACTTAATTAATTGGGCTTGATCTTATATAATAAGGTTCAAGAGTCCTACTTGGAGTAGGACTTCTAGAGTTCTAATTGGATTAGGATTTCAAATTAAATTAGAGTCCTACTTGAAGTAGGATTTCTAAAGTCCTAATTAGATTAAGATTCCTAGAGTCCTAATTAATTTTGGTTTAATAAATAAACATGACTACTAATTAGATTAGGATTGAAGAGTTCAATTGTGTCATGATCTAATTGGGTCCTAATTAGATTAGAACTCTTATGGATAAGTTTTGGAGGCCACCTAATCCTCTTAAGAAGAGGATTCAACCACCTTGACTAAAATCAGCTACACCCCTTCCTAATTCGATTCGAAAGGGGCTGATGGTGTGGCCCTTCGTAGTTTTTTTGGGGCGTGGCTCCTCCTAATTTTAAGGGGGAGGCCACGCCTAGGGCATCCATAATAAAAGGGGACAAGGGGATGGCCCCTGAGTGGTTCTTTTCATGCTAGGCTTGCAGCCTCTCCCCATCTTCCTTCTTCCATCCACAAGGGGCAAAGAAAGGGGGCAACAAGCAAGATTGGAGTCTTCTTCTTCCTCCTCTTCCTCAGCCGCATAGAAGAAAACATAGAACCTCCCTTCCCTCCTTCTTCATCCTTCTTCCAAGAAAAGGAGAAAGTGTTTCTCCTTCTTCTTCTTCCTCCTCTTGGAAGCAATAAAGAGTTGATTACTTAGAGGAGCTCTAACCATCAAAAGAGATCTTTGCAAGGGAGCTAGCACCCTAGTGAGATCACGATCTTGATCGATCCAGATCTTCGTGTGAATACCCGTAGAGGCTAGACACTTGTGCGGCTTCAAGCGAACTCGATTTTCACAATCATCAGATATTGATGAAGATCTACCCGCTTAAAGGTAAAGATTTGATCTTTACAATTTTTAATTATAGATCTGAAATAATCAAGTCTTTAATTTAATCTATCCTTTAGATTTCATAATTTTTTGAGTTAGAGAACTCAGAATTTTTTTGAAATCTATATTTTCTAGGACGCTCATGCGATGAACGACCCCGCGCATGTATTTCCGCTGCAATCATCGCAACGCGTGTGGGGGTAACCCGACAACTACTAGTAGCCTCACTCTTGGGCTCAGGGCTATGAGCTGAACAATGCCAACCTGGCATTGATACCACAGGCAGGGAAGCAGGAGAAGAAGAGGGAGGAGAAGAAGGAGAAGGAGGATAAGAAGGAGAAGAAGGGTAGGAGGAGAAGAAGAAGGAGAAGAAGAAGAAGAAGAAGGAGAAGGAGAAGGAGAAGGAGAAGGAGAAGGAGAAGAAGAAGAAGAAGAAGAAGAAAGAGAAGAAGAAGGACAAGAAGACCAAGAAAAAGGGAAGAAGGACAAGAAGAACCGGAAGGAGGAGAAGAAGAAGAAGAAGAAGAAGAAGAAGAAGAATAAGGAGAAGAAGGAGAAGAAGAAGAAGAAAGAGAAGAAGGAGAAGAAGTGGAAGAAGAAGAAGTAGGAGAAGTAGAAGAAGAAGAAGTAGTAGAAGAAGAAGAAGGTGAAGGAGAAGAAGAAGAAGAAGAAGAAGAAGAAGAAGAAGAAGGAGAAGAAGGAGAAGTAGAAGAAGTACCTCTCCCGGGGATAATGTACTTGGATGGGTTGAGGCCGAGAGCGGGAGGCTGGTGGCGCCCAGAGAAAAGTACCCGTTGAAGGCCGAGTGGAGTGCCGTGTAAGGGGAAAAGGTAGGGCATGTGGCTACGTGCCCGTAGTGATCCTCCCTTGTATGGTACATCGCCTGCGATCGAGGACTGTCGGGTTGATCATCCATAAGATGGCAGGATAGGAGAATTGTGTTCTCCAATGCTAGAACAAAAGCTATCATACTATGCTTTCAAGTTCCATAGAGTTAAACTATCATATGCTTTGACTTGCTTCTGTATCATAAGCTGTATAGGAAGATTTATTTTTCAAATATGGAAGAGAATGTTACTATCATATCATTCATATGATACTGCTTTTATGTTTCAGAATTATACACTATTCATCAGCTATTTCATATACATATCTGAGAATAAGGTTAAGAGTAAAGAAATTATATCTTCACTGTGCACCCCAAACTTAGCACTCGCCAAAAAGCCAGTCAAGCCTTTGACCATGGATATGGAATCCATAGACCCAGTTCCTACCTCCAACGAGGTCTCCAGAGACTTGACCAATGAGGTCACATATGCTGAGAGCATAGAATATCCAAAATATTTGGATGAATTGAATAATTGGTCAATTTCTAAGGTAAATCCAAGCCATATCTATAGAAGAGGGTGGCTTGAGATAGGTTCTAGGATGATAGTTAAAACTATCGAAAGGACCCTTTCTGTTAATAAACAAACCCAAACTTTTCAGTTATTAGGTATCAGAGCCAAGCAACGTTCTTGGTTAGGAAGGAGGCTACCGGATCCCGGTAGGCCGGAGGAACAGGGCTTAGCCTAATGATAGGCTAAGAGACGTCTGGCTTGGGAGTGCTAAGGCGCTCGAAGATATAATGGTTCTTCTCTTTAACCTTATTATGGATAGTTGAGATAGTTTATTATTCTGCGACTCGAAGCGTGAACTGGTAGTTAAGTTCTGTCTTGTTTTGAATCATGAACCTACTACTCAGTTATGGTGTTAAAGTATGAACGGGTAGATATGTTCTGTCCTGTTTTGAATAATAAACCTACTACTCAGTTATGATATAAACATGAAAAGGTAATTATTTATCTGTTCTTGGGTCATAAATATTACATACTTCCTCACGAAGATGGTCGGCAGAACTGGCACACTTCTCTGCGGGGATAATGTACTTGGATGGGTTGAGGCCGAGAGCGGGAGGCTGGTGGCGCTCGGAGAAAAGTACCCGTTGAAGGCCGAGTGGAGTGCCATGTAAGGGGAAAAGGTAGGGCGTATGGCTACGTGCCCGTAGTGATCCTCCCCTGTATGGTACATCGCCTGCGGATTGAGGAGAGCCGGGTTGATAATCTAAGTGATGGAAGCTAGTTTTATTTATTTTCCAATACCGGAATAAATAGTTATCATATCCTGATGTGTGGTAGTGTTTCTATCATGCTGTAGCGGAAGATTTATTATTCAACATAAGGAAAAGAATGTTTTTTACCATATCATTCGTGTGGTAGTGCTTTTGCATCATAGACTGCAGCGGAAGATTTATCCTTCAAAATAGGAAAAGAATGTTTTTTTACCATATCATTATGGTAGTGCTTTTATGTTTCAGAATGATAGAATATTCATCAACTGTTATTTATGCATATTCATCAAAGGTTAAGGAGTAAATGAACATCGTATCTTCACTGTGCATGTTCAACTTAGTACTCGCCTAAAAGCCAGCACAACTTGTACCTATGGAGAAAATCTCCACATGCCCTGGTTCCAGCCCTATGGAAAATAATTCCATAGATATGGAGGAAAACTCCATCGGCTTAGTTTCCACCCATAATAATAATATTATGAAAGAGTTTTTTTTGTTTTTAATTTTAAAACAATGAGTCTAATAGACCGAAAAGAAATCTTCAATCTGGAAGTTCCATAAGACAAATCTTAAATAAAGATTTTAAATCTAAAGATAATAAGATCTTTAGAAAATTGTATAAAAACCATTTTACTAAAACTGAGATGAAAAATCATCGAACTCAGTATTTCCAAGACTTAGAAACCATAGGAGAATTAAAGGTTTTGTCCTTTGGTTTTGTAGGTTCTATAAAAATCAATTAGAACTTAAAGGTCTTGAAGAACTTCTAATAAAAGAAGAAGTCTTAGATAATTCTAGGACTAACCCTGATAAATCAGTTAGGGTAGAAAATATATCTGATAAGGAAAACAGTGAATTAAAATCTCTAGATAATGAAAACATCATAAAGATCACTAGTTTACCTATGTCAGGTGTTGATCCTTTCCATATTAAGGAAAAGGAAATCGACCAACATAAAGTTGAGTCTGATCTTCCGAACTTAATAAGTTTTAAAGAAGATCACCTAGATAATCAATCTAGGATATTACCAGATCTCATAGATCTGTCAGACTTATCTGAAGGGAAAATTAGTAAACCAGAACCTATTGAGCATTCTGACTTAATTGAGTTTACTAATTCGCCTATGGCAGATAAGGATCCCTTTCAGATTAATGAAAGGAATATAGGTCAAGAAATTATTGAACCTATACAACACGAAGATAGCATGTCTGAAACTGAGTTAGTTAAAATTAGCAACTCAGAAAATATTAAGACTTCAAATACGTCTTATCCAAGGTTTAAGAATAAACTTAGCCTTCCACAAGTAGGAGTAAATCAACTCCCAGAATGGATATTGAATTCTAAATTAGGATCAAACTTGGATAGACAGTCTTCCCTGTCAGTCCATTATTGGAAATTCAAAATAAGGGATTATCCATTAGAAAGTCCTTCTTCAAATGAAGAAGAAGAAGAAAGTGAAACAGATGTAGATTATAGCTCTACATCAGATGGTTCCATTTGGTTAATAACCAAACCTTTAGTGTTGTTGGAAAAAATATGTTAGCCAGCAACCATAAAGCTTCTGTCTCAGTAAATGAACCGAGATTTGAGATTAAGCAATTAAAAACAGAAATAAAACTGTTAAGGTCACAAAAAGAAGACCAAATAATTAAAAAAAATTTACAGACTACATCTTGTATCTTAAATCAAATAAGATATAATAGATGGACTACAATAATTAATATTGTGGTAAAAGACGAATTAGTCTTACAGAATGTTGTGGCACTAATAGATAGTGGCGCAGATTTAAATTGTATCCAAGAAGGTATAATTCCTACAACCTTCTTTAAGAAAACGATGCAGAACTTAACTGCAGCAGACGGGAATAAAATGAAAATTAGTTATAAAATACCACGAGCCTATGTCTGCAACACAGAAGTCTGCATAGAGACTTCATTCATTCTGGTCAAAAGTTTGACTCAATCAGTTATTTTAGGAATACCTTCCTAAATAACTTAATGCCTATAATCAGGATAGATAGCAATGGCATCTATTCAAAAAGGCAAGGAAAGAAAACTTATTTTCCTTTTCATACAAGACCCCAAAAGGAGGTCAATGAGACTATAAATCTTTTAGTCCAAAAGGAAAGACAATTAGCTTTCCTTAAACAAGAAGTGTTGCCCAAGAAGACAACCCAAGAGGGGGGGGGGGGGTGAATTGGGTTATGACTTAAAATTTCGACCAATTAAAAAACTATGTTTAATGATTAACTAAATCTATTTCAAGTATTCAGGTTAAGCAATTTAAATGCAGTGAATGAGTAGAGAGAGTGTAAGAGACAAAGCAGCAACCAACACAAACACAAGCAGTTTTATAGTGGTTCGGAGCTAACCCTTGCTCCTACGTCCACTCCCCAAGCTACACTTAGGAGTTCACTATAATCCCTTGGATTACAGCCGGTTGTTTTACAAGCTCACAACCCAACTTGTTGTTTTACGAGATCACAACGAACTCGGTCGGTTTTCACAGGCTCACCTACTAGAACCACCCGATTGTTTTTCCGGGATCACAATCGAACCCTTACACCGTTGGTTTTACCCTCGGCTCACCAACAAACCTTACAACCCTTGATTCACGGAAAGCTTCTTAATAAGCAAATATTAAGAAAATATTAAACAAATAATTTGGAAAAATTACACGAAAAGCTTCTTAATAAGCAAATATTAAACAATATGAAAAGAGTGAAGTTAGAAGCCCTCAAATAGATTTTGGAAGTGGAAGAAGGGGCTTCTCGACTTCAGAGTCTCCTCTTTGAATGCACTAATGTTGCCCAGATAGACAACCCAAGAGGGAGGGTGAATTGGGTTTTAAAATAATTTTGCAATTAAAACGTTGTGGATGACTAATTAATGCTTTACCAAGATGATTAATTAATTGCTATGTGCTGTGAATGAAATGAGAGTAAAAGAAAGAGACAAACAATCACAAACACAAGACTTTTATAGTGGTTCGGAGTTAACCCTTGCTCCTACGTCCACTCTCCAAGTCTCACTTGGGAATTCACTATAACCCCTTGGATTACAGCCAGTTGTTTTACAAGCTCACAACCAAACTTGTTGTTTTACGAGCTCACAACGAACTCGGTCGATTTTTCCTGGCTCACCGACTAGAACCACCCCGATTATTTTCTCGGGATCACAATCGAACCCTTACACGTTGGTTTTACACTCGGCTCACCAACCAACCTCTACACCCTTGATTCAATCCCCCGATTGAACCAAGCAAAGACAAAATAGAAATAATGACAACAAACAGAAAAACAGAGCTTCTCAAAAGTAGATAAATAACAATATAAAATAGAGAGAAGTTAAGAGCCCTCAAACACGTTTGAGTTGGAGTAGAGTAGGGCTTCTTGAACTTCGGGTCTCCTCTTGAATGTCTGGTCGACTTGAATGCAGGAGGAGATCTCTTTCAATGTTTGGGAAGAGGTAGTTGGCTGGAGTTATGGCGCTCTTCCCTCTTTTCGTTGAAAAACCACTTGCCGAGAATGAATGCTTGATTTCTTTGAATGGAATGGTTGTTCTCTGCCTTGCTACAGTCCTCTGTGGCTATTTAAGCCATCCCCCACGGAAACTAGCCGTTAGACACCTTTTTCTGCCCGTTCTGCACACTCTGCACAACCTGACAATATGTCCGTTGGGGGTCGGAGTCGACTCGCGCGATCAGGAGTCGACTCGGCTGTAGCGGGAGTCGACTCATGCTTTTCTGGAGTCGACTCGGCAACTGTTCCGGATTTGAATTAAAGTAGCCTCTTCGACTGGGAGTCGACTCGCCAACTTCTGGAGCTGACTTGGCATTTTCGGAGTCGGCTCATCTCATGAAATCCATGGAGCTAATTTTTAACTTGGCCCACTCGAGTCGACTCGATAATCCTGGGAGTCGACTCGGTGCTCAGAGCCTGAACTCCCGATCTTCTGTCTTTTGGCTCGTCCAGTCTTGGAGTCGACTCAAACTTCTCCGGAGTCGACTCGGCTCTCAGTTTCCGAAACATAGCCTTCTGCCTTTTTAGTGTAGCGCTGCCTTGGAGTTGACTCGAGCTGTCTGGGAGTCGACTCGGCTCTCAGAGACAGTAAATCGGTCTTCTGTCTTTTTGGGGTCGCGCTGTCTCGGAGTCGACTCGCGTATTGCGGGAGTCGACTCGAATCTCAGAGTCCGAAAACTCCTCTCTGACTTTTGCCTTGTGTACCACTGAGAGTCGACTATCGCTTTCTTTGGAGTCGACCTTGTTGCCCAAGGTGACAAGCCAAGAGGGGGGGGTGAATTGGTTTCTTCTAAATTTTGGTGCTTTAAACGTTTTCTTAATTAAGTGCGGTGGATGCTTCCTTAAACTATTTGAATGATTTAAACTAGTGCAAAGATAGAAGATGATGCAAGAATAAACGTAAGCACAAGCACAACACAAACACAACAATATATAGTGGTTCGGTGCTCTCCTTAGCACCTACGTCCACTCCCCAAGCGTCCCCTTGGGAATTCACTATAATCCCGCGGATTACAGTTGGATTGTTTTCCGGGCTCACAATCCAAAAACCTATGTTGGTTTTACGGGCTCACCAACGAACCTATACACTTTGGTTTTCCGGGTTCACCAAAAACCTATGTTGGTTTTACGGGCTTACCAACAACCTATGTTGGTTTTACGGGCTTACCAACGAACCTTTACAATTGGTTTTCCGGGTTCACCAATCAATCTATTCTGTTGGTTTTGCGGGCTAACCAACCAACCTTTACAAGTAGTTTAATAAACAAAGGAAGAAGATTTAAACTCCTAAATGAGCAAATATAGCAATATAATCTACAAAGAAGAGTTAGAAAATATTTATCGCTTGATGTGACTTCTCTCTTCTTTGTCAAGGATGCTTCACTCTTCAAGGGTGGATGGAGCTCTTGATGACTCTTTGAATCTGCTCAACCACTTTCTTTTGATTCTTGAATGAAGCACTTGGATGAAGCTTGCCTTGCTAGGGTTCTCTCTTGAATGCACTTGATGTATTTTCCCAAAACTTTCTTCCTCTAATGAATACTCCCTCTTAAATACTTCTCCAACCTCCAAATAGTCCTTTCTGACCGTTGGATTGAAGAAACTAGCCGTTTATAGCCGTTGGGAGTCCAAAAAGCATTTCTGCACAACTAGCCGTTATGTTCAGCCCGTGTTTGGGTCGGCTCAACCTGTCCTTGGGTTGACCCAACTTTGCCTTGGGTCGACTCAAACATTCCTTGGGTCGACCCTCTCAGAAACCACAGAAACTTCAATTTCAGCCTTCCTTCCCATGGGTCGACCCAACCATTCTTTGGGTCGACTCAAAGTCCACTTGGGTCGACTCAACTTCTTCTTGGGTCGACCCTCTCAGTAATTCCAGAGAACCAATTTCTGTCTGTCTTTCTGTCTTGCCTTTGGGTCGACCCTCTCAGGGTTTGGGTCGACTCAAGCTTGGGTCGACTCAACCACTGTTTGGGTCGACCCTCTTAGTAAATCCAGAGAGCATTCTTCAGTTGTGTTTTTGAGGTTCTTCAAGGTTGGGTCGACTCATGCTTACCTTGGGTCGACCCAACTCACTGTCATTTGTGCCATTTTTGCAGGAGTGTGCCAGATGACTTCTTGATGTGCCGGGGTTGACCCAATCAACCTATGGGTCGACTCAAACCACACTTTGCTGCATTCTCAAGGTTAGATTCATCCAAATGACAAGGCCATTTATCCATTTTCAATTAAACAAATATACTGAGAGTAATGAACTTATAAATGAAGTATCAATTTAACTTATAGCATGCTCTAGATAATTGCTTGTTAATCATCAAAATAACACTATCATCCTCAATCTCTCCCTTTTTGATGATTACAAAATAAAGAGTATAAGCCTATTGATACTTGTCTTTAAAATCAGTTTATAAAAGGGATTAAACTGCTGAATTTCAGCTTTTCATATATACTTGTGAAATCTCCCCCTATATCATTTAAATGTTGCCAATTTGACTCTTTGAATTGCTCCCCCTTTCATTTATAATTCATTAGCGATGAAACTTCAAAAATTTGAGATAATATGAGTTTCAGGCTATGTATCGGGGTGCGAGAGGTGCGTGCCAAATTCTGAATTTATATGTGACAAATTCTGAATTGTGATATAAATTTTTGATTTGATCAATTTCAATGTTACAAATTGCTCCCCCTTAGATGTATAAACTTTCTTATATGATTTTCAATTTGTTTGCCCATTCATTTCTCTTTTCTTTACATAACTTCTTTATTCACTTTTTCTCCCAAAATTAATACTCTTTCTTTATTCACTTTCTTTACATACTCTAAACACTATCTTTACTTCTCCCCTTTTTGTTATACATATCTTTACTTCTCCCAAAATTAATACTCTTTCTTTACTTCTCAAATAAAATACTCTTTCTTTTCTTAAATTGATATACTCTTTCTTTTCTTCTCCCCCTTTTTGTTATCATCAAAAAAAAAATATATATGGGGAAGAATGCAATAAATAACAAACTTCAAATTTCATTGATCAAAATAGGAACATTTTCATACATGAATGTCAAAACAAAAGCAGATACAATGTTCCTTAATCAAGATTTAAAGATGCATGATAACCACCAAATACATATGAGAACTAGATACATATCCTAGTCTCTAAACAAGATCGTGAGACTCTTCCGGATCGCTTGGCTACGGCTCTCTCGGATCCCATTTCTCCAAGATTTGAAGTAATCTACTGTTTGGAGATGATTGGAGAAGATTTGAGAGTGAAAAATAAGGTTTTCGGAAGAGGACAAAGGGTAAACAGTGCCCTAGATAGCTCACGGGTCCCCCTTTTAACAGTGGGATCCCGACGTTGGGTCGACTCAACGTTGGGTCGACCCTATTCTAGGTTGGGTTGACCCAAGTGCAGTATTTTTCTTTTCTCTTCCTTTTTGCTTCTAAAAATTTTCCTTGCTTCCAATCCTTATAAATTCTTTCTGGGACAATGATACATGAGTAAGGAATCTATAGATAACAAGTTTGACTCATGTTTCATGGATTTTTAGAAATTGGAGGAATGTATCATGAGACTACTGGCTCCCTTTTATATTTCTTCAATAAAAAGGATCACATATACCTAATTCTCTCCTTAGCGTGCAGAATCTATCTTCACTCAAGGGTTTTGTGAATATGTCGGCTAATTGTTTTTCAGTACATATATGCTCAATACATATGTTTCCATTTTGCACACGATCCCTAATAAAATGATATCTTATTTCTATATGTTTGGCTTTAGGAATGAGATATTAAGGATGTAAGCCAGAAGTGATCTCTAAATGTAGATTCCAAAGATATTTTTCAAATCAAGTGTAGATGGAATCTTTTTCAAGTTATTTCAAGGAGTATCAAGAATAATATTCAAAGAAGGCACGAATGAAAACTCAACATCTTTATATATATATATATATATATTAAGTATATAACAAGATGAGAGCAATCTAATTAATTTTCAGAGTATAGTATAAGAGCAAATAAAGATCAAAACTTATATACTCGAAAAACATAAGATTATGTTGAATCCTTAATTCTTAATGACTTCAAAGTTCTCTCATGATATAAAAGTATTGGAGCATAGATACCAAAATATGAATTTATGCAATGTAGGATATAAAATTCAAGGCTTTGAAAGTTCTTTTAGAGCTCTCTTAAAAACTTTCTTTTACTCCTTTAAAGATCATAGCATCAAAATCAATTAAAATGAATTGGCTCAGGATTGAAACACCAAAGTGCAAGCCAATAAGAACTCATAAGTAGATTCCAAGAGAAATTTTCAAAACTAAGATAGATGGAATCCTTTTCAATTAAATTTTCAGAAATAAATGATTTACCGATGAATACAGATGGAAATCCAACTTTCAAAAGATATTCAATGAAGCACAAAGTTTAATACCACTTTACATTTAGTATTCTTTGTCTCATCTTTAGATGCGAATTTATACGATTAAGTTCTATATGATCTCTCCCTCTGAAATTTTCTTTCTCCCCCTTAATTAATCATTCCATTTGAGAGTTTTAGAATTTGTTCAATAAAATTGTCTATCTCGAAAATATATTTTATTTTCATAAGACTCAAGGTTTGAGATAAGACAACCTTTATAGAACTCATCTCAAGGTATAAACTTATTATATACTTAAAGCAAGTCTTGCAATATAAGGAGGTTCATCAAAATCAATCCATAAAATTCAAGGTATGCATCAAATTAAAGTAACTTTAGGATAAGATACTGAATATCTAAAGCTCCCCCTTAAAAGATGCATTCTTCTTTGATTATTCTTATCTTTTGTTGAATTTCAGATTTTAATGATAAACGTGAATAAAACTAAAACTTTATGATATCAAGAATGTAGAGTGATCTAGAATTATTCAAAATTTATAGCAATCACTCTTTTTAATCTTTTAAGAACAAGTTATGCTTCCTCTTAATCTTTGAGAAAATGTACTGAAATATTAATCAGAAAATGATTCATTTTGAAGCTCAAATTCTTTCAAAAGCATTTACATTTTCTTTCTTTTAAGAATCATTTGAGTGAGCTGAAATATTTCTAGACTTAAGATCATTCACTCTTTTAATAATATATATATACATATATATTTTGATGGAAGTCTTTAATAATGTAGGAGAGGAAAAACATATAGATGATCATTGAAGTATATATATTTATAGAACTCAATTTCTTAATCACAGTTTTTCAGCAATGTATATATGAAGCACAATAAATCTTTTCAATATCAAAATAAAATCATATATTAAAAATATTTGTTTGCAATCAAGATCATCGAAAGACACATCATTCAGACCAATATTAGTACACTTTGAAGATAAGAAATGATATGTTTCAGATGCGTATCGGGGCAAGCAATCAAGGCATCAGAATTATTCTATTTTTCTTAAGCTGTAGTTTATTTAGAAATTCATATTGAGTTTAAGCTTTTATACAAAATCAGATTCTGAATTTCATAAAGATTCTCAAGGAGGCTTTCAAAGTTGTAATTTGAGATATGTATCTTCACATTGTAGCTCATCTTAAATCATTACGATTGAAAACACATATTTCAAATATATAAGAGCATATTCAGAATATTCGTATTTATGTTGAGTTTTGGTATGAATTTGAACATTATATACCAAAGTTAGGCAAGTTGAAGGATAAAACAAAATCAATTCATTTTGCCTAAATAGAGATATCCTTCTCTTCTCCTTTTTACAAATTTATTCAACTTTCAGATTTTAAAGATGATTGTGAACGACAATTCTGAAATTTCTTTTCAATAATACCAAATAAAAATTTTATGTAGTATTTCAAACATTCAATCAAATTGTCCAAGCATGGAGCATTACAAAATATTGAGAACCCATAATTCAAGACATCATGCCATATGCAAAATATATTATGTGTTAAGTCATGCATTAAAATATTAAGAGCAAGCATGTCAATGATCAAAATCAATTCTTTTCAAATAAACTCCTCCTATTTAAATATAATCTTGTACTGATTTCATCCTTAAAGTGTGTTTTTAAGTGATTAAAAATTTGACTTGATTCTTCTTATATACTTTCATTTTTACCTTCTTATGCTCTATACTCTATTTGCTCCCTATCCGGTGGAGTTGGAAGGGGCACGAGGTACTACCACTAGCCTCCCTCTTGTGCCGTCCCTAATATACCCTACACCGAATAGTTGGGTCAAATAGTGCCGGGTACTACCACTAGCCTCCCCATTGACCACCATCCCTATGATGAGCAATATAGAAGGGTTAAAATGTTCACTTCAAACTTTTTTTGTAATTAATTACGGATTTTATCTCTTCCAAAGGAATGTTCATATTAGTCTTACAAATGTGCCAAATATATTATGCTTGTTTTGCTTTTCCTAAAGATTGGAGCATTTGCCTTTACTTAGATTTTACTTTCCTTGAATAATTGTTCATTTTCTTTTCTTTATCTCTCCCTCTTTTTGTTATTCTCAAGTAATTTACATGAAAGAGCAGAATAAAGAATTAATCTAATATGCTGCATATAAATGTATATCATGCAAACAGCATTTTCATTATGCCCAATGATTCATAGCTTATCACAAGTTATTTTGAATTAGAGATTTGAGGCATAAACTTGTGTATTTCATGGTTATGCATTATATAGGAAAAAGTAAACTTCAATTTAATCACACCATTAAACAATTATCACTAGCATGAGAATGAAGCATGATATTAAGATGATTAGCAATTAAAGGTTTAATCATGCTACCATATAATTTCAGACTATTAATTTTGCTCAACTAACTCACAAGAGAAGAGTTTAGATTACCAGTACATTTAGCATTCTTCAAGCCAAATACCTTTTAGATTCTTTACACCCTTAGCTGAAGAAAATCTTCCTCTTTTTTTTTTGTTTCCAAGGGAATGTTTATTGTATCTTTCATCGAGGTGTCCTTCAAGTTGAAATTTCTTGCTCACAAATCCTGTATCATTAGCAAAATCTTTTTCTTTTCTTGAAGGCAATTCATTAGGTTCTCTAGGATACAAAAACATTCATACAACATATCTCTTAACTAGATGACTCAACATGAGACATGACAATAATTGAATTTGAGTCACTTTACTCAAGAGATTGCCTAAATATAAGCAAGCACAAGTCACTTGAACTGAAGAGATAACTTTATTAAATAATATGGTTCAAGGACACCCATGTGAGGCAATAAGAAGATTTATCAAAGTCAAACCAATTTCTTATTTTCAAAAGCAATTTAGCTTAGATTCTATTTGCTTAAGATAATTATCAATAAGATATACCAGTTAAGTTTTAACCAAATTATCTTAAATAGTTGTTTCTATCAAAATTCAGATTGTTACATAGAATCAAAGTGATAAACTGTATTCTCAATAAAAGATCTAGTTTATTTTTCTAGATGACATACATAGCAAACTTTGACCTTACGAAAATTAATCTAAGTGAACCAATGACAAGGTCTTTTGAGATTAAGTCCATACTAGTATGAGTTGATTTTATATGCCAAAAGTGGTTTCTTTAATCTTGGTATTCATAGTGCATATATTTAAAGGCATACCAAGTATACATTCTCATGTCTATGATCAATAAGATAATACCATTGATAAAAACTCTCAATCAAGTAGATAGAGAATTCATAGAGTTATTCTTAATAAATTGATTAATCATTTAGCAACTTATCCAGCAGTAAGTAAGGCATACTATAAAATGAAGTGACTTGATTATATTTTTAAAAATATTACCTATATCACAAAATTGATTAATACCTCCAATTTATGTTTTAATTAGATACTAAGGCAAAGAGAATGATGAGATGCAAGGATTACTAATTTCATTATTCTTTTCATTTCAATTATTTTTCTAAAGTATATTTTAAGTTTCATTCTTTAATATATGTCTAGAGCACCCAATTTCTAAATTAGGATCTTTTGTTGGAGCCTTGAGTGCTAGACATACCTACAGAAAATATTCAGATTTTCAACTTAGGAACCCAAGCTCTTTTGGGTCCTTGTAGGTTAGCTATTATTGTTCCTTTTGGAACCCATATTTTCTTAATGGCTATTTTGTCCATAGGCTTGCAGAATTTAGGATTATAAGGAATGTATTTCTGCATACTCCTATTAAATTTAACAAACATTGATTTAATATAAGTGGATGATGGATTTTTAATTTCTGTTTTTGTTCATTAAGTTCATCAGATAAATTAGAATCCGTTTTAGGATAGATAGTGGAGGATTTAACACATATATCATTAAGGAATTTTTGTGTGTACCAAGATTGATATCCTAATCCAGCCTTTTCAAATTCAGCTCTTTGATTATTTATCATTAAGTTCAGTTTTTCAGAGCTGATAGTAAATTTTTCAACTATAGGCTTAAATTTGTTAACTTCTTTAGTTAGCCTTTCATTGTCTTCTGAAAGTAATTTATTATTTTTCTGAGTTATATTATAGCTTTCAGCAAGAGATAGATTTTTCTGATTTAGCTTTTTATTCTTTAAACTAAGCTTCTTATATTCTAAGTATAAATCAGAAAAAGCATCATGAAGTTCATCAAATGTAAAATCAGATTGAGCTTCAGTATGTACTTGATTTTTGAATGAGAAATCACTTTGTGTTCGAGTACATACCTCATCTTCATGTGCTCCAAAGCATAGATTTTCAGTTTCAGTTTGATGCTCTTCTTCTTCGGAACTAGTTTCAAATTCACTAGAAACGTTAGTGCATTCATATTTAACTTCAAGCATATTCCATATTTCCTTAGCAGTTATGGAAAAAGATATGCTATTAAGTTCACTATCATCCAATGCACAATATAGAATATTCATGGCTTTTGCATTTTGCTGAGCCCTTTCTTTATCATGATTAGTGTTTGTGTGTAGCCCATTGACTATGATACTCCATAAATCGTAGTCATGTGCTTGAATGAAAATGCGCATGCGTGCTTTCCAATATGTGTAGTTTATACCATCAAATAGTGGAGGTCTATCAATTAATTGTCCCTCACTCATAGAATATCCCACTTGGGTTGTCATGATCTTTAACTCTTGATTGTGAGATCAATGAGTACTATTAGAGCACCTTGCTCTGATACCACTTGTTGCCCAAGGTGACAAGCCAAGAGGGGGGGGGGGGTGAATTGGTTTCTTCTAAATTTTGGTGCTTTAAACGTTTTCTTAATTAAGTGCGGTGGATGCTTCCTTAAACTATTTGAATGATTTAAACTAGTGCAAAGATAGAAGATGATGCAAGAATAAACGTAAGCACAAGCACAACACAAACACAACAATATATAGTGGTTCGGTGCTCTCCTTAGCACCTACGTCCACTCCCCAAGCGTCCCCTTGGGAATTCACTATAATCCCGCGGATTACAGTTGGATTGTTTTCCGGGCTCACAATCCAAAAACCTATGTTGGTTTTACGGGCTCACCAACGAACCTATACACTTTGGTTTTCCGGGTTCACCAAAAATCTATGTTGGTTTTACGGGCTTACCAACAACCTATGTTGGTTTTACGGGCTTACCAACGAACCTTTACAATTGGTTTTCCGGGTTCACCAATCAACCTATTCCGTTGGTTTTGCGGGCTAACCAACCAACCTTTACAAGTAGTTTAATAAACAAAGGAAGAAGATTTAAACTCCTAGATGAGCAAATATAACAATATAATCTACAAAGAAGAGTTTAGAGAATATTTATCGCTTGATGTGACTTCTCTCTTCTTTGTCAAGGATGCTTCACTCTTCAAGGGTGGATGGAGCTCTTGATGACTCTTTGAATCTGCTCAACCACTTTCTTTTGATTCTTGAATGAAGCACTTGGATGAAGCTTGCCTTGCTAGGGTTCTCTCTTGAATGCACTTGATGTATTTTCCCAAAACTTTCTTCCTCTAATGAATACTCCCTCTTAAATACTTCTCCAACCTCCAAATAGTCCTTTCTGACCGTTGGATTGAAGAAACTAGCCGTTTATAGCCGTTGGGAGTCCAAAAAGCATTTCTGCACAACTAGCCGTTATGTTCAGCCCGTGTTTGGGTCGGCTCAACCTGTCCTTGGGTCGACCCAACTTTGCCTTGGGTCGACTCAAACATTCCTTGGGTCGACCCTCTCAGAAACCACAGAAACTTCAATTTCAGCCTTCCTTCCCATGGGTCGACCCAACCATTCTTTGGGTCGACTCAAAGTCCACTTGGGTCGACTCAACTTCTTCTTGGGTCGACCCTCTCAGTAATTCCAGAGAACCAATTTCTGTCTGTCTTTCTGTCTTGCCTTTGGGTCGACCCTCTCAGGGTTTGGGTCGACTCAAGCTTGGGTCGACTCAACCACTGTTTGGGTCGACCCTCTCAGTAAATCCAGAGAGCATTCTTCAGTTGTGTTTTTGAAGTTCTTCAAGGTTGGGTCGACTCATGCTTACCTTGGGTCGACCCAACTCACTGTTCATTTGTGCCATTTTTGCAGGAGTGTGCCAGATGACTTCTTGATGTGCCGGGGTCGACCCAATCAACCTATGGGTTGACTCAGACCACACTTTGCTGCATTCTCAAGGTTAGATTCATCCAAATGAACAAGGCCATTTATCCATTTTCAATTAAACAAATATACTGAGAGTAATGAACTTATAAATGAAGTATCAATTTAACTTATAGCATGCTCTAGATAGTTGCTTGTTAATCATCAAAATAACACTATCATCCTCAGACCTGCCAACCATCGGAGTCGACTCGCGTTCCACAGGAGTCGACTCGAATCTCAGGGTCGAAAATCACTCTCTAACTTTTCTGTCTGTAACTCCTTGGAGTCGACTCATACTACTCCGGAGTCGACTCGGTAAACATCGGAGTCGACTCGCGCACTTCAGGAGTCGACTCGCTGACAGGTTTTAAGTTGTGCCCTTCTGTTCGTCTGTCTGTTCTCAGTCGGAGTCGACTCGTAATGGTCCGGAGTCGACTCGAGTCCGTGCCAGTGATTCTGATACGCTTGGAGTCGACTCGTAATACTCTGGAGTCGACTCGAGTCTCAGACTTTGGTTCAAACTGACTTCTTAACTTATCCAAAATATTATGAACCAAGTCTAGAAACACTTTAGACAAGATTTTTACTGAAACACTCAATTGAATTCATTAGTAAACAAGAGATATACTCAGATGCTTTGAGCTCATCAAAATCAAATAGGGTTATGATCAATCACTCCACAATCTCCCCCTTTTTGATGATGACAAAACATTGAGTATATGTAAAGTGAATTGCTCAATAAACAAGAAAATAAAATCCATAAATGAATTCAAGTGTCTGGTTATTTGATTTATCCAATCTTGAAAGATGTGAAACAATAAATTTTGGAGAGTTAAAGCTCCCCCTTTCATTTGGAATTATATAAGCCTTCATATCATGCAATCAATTGTTTGGCTTATATATATTTAATGATTTATCTTTCTTAAAAATTCAGATTCTCCCCCTCAACATTCTACTTTGTTTTGATTCTCTGAATTTCCTTTTAATGCATTGAAGTTTTTGAACTGAAATTTTTGGTTTTTAGAGGGAAAATCTGACAATTTGTTCTTGAGTTGGATTCAACTAATCTCCGAATATCCCTTGAATAGATTCTGGAGATTACTCCATTAGGAGCCCCAACAGAGAGATAATGAGCCTCGAGATACCAAATCCACTAAGAACAAATTATGTTTTAATTCTCATTTTGATTCCTTTTATGTTGATTCCATTTACATATCTATTAAGTATTTCTCCCCCTTTTTGTCATCATATCAAAAAGGAGGTAAGCAGAACAAACAATTACTTAGAGATCAAATTGCACACAATTGAAGAGAATATGTCTACTCATTGTATTGATGTGTATGTAAATACATTTGAGAATACAATAAGTAAAGCAAAAAAAAAAGGAATACATGTCAAAATAAAGCAAAAAGCAGCTAAGGTCTCCTCGAGGATGTGGCTCCTCCTCTCGAGGATGTGGCTCCTCCTCTCAATCTGGTCTACTCCATGAGAAGGGTGACCGCATCTGTAACATGCCCGAGCTGAGAGATAATGGACGAAGTGGCCCTGCTATGTGTAGTGGAGAGCTCGGTCACCGACTTCTGAAGTGCGTCAGCTTGTCGATGAGCACGTTCGACAAGCGCTCGGCCCCCTGAGTAGTGGTGCTCATGTCCTTCTGGATGTCATCGCGCATCTTCCGAGTGATGCCCGTGACCTCACTCATACTGGAGAATTGAGCCTGGATCAGGCTCCGGACGTTGTAAATCTCTTCCCGCACATGGGCCGTCATCTCAGTCACGGCTGTCAAGGAAGGGACCAACGCTGACGAAGGTGCAGGAGTGGGAGCAGGCACTGAACCCCGGAGCTCCCGAAGTAGATCATCTCGCAGATCTCGGACAATCTCCTGCCGCAACTCCCGGAGCTGCTCAGGAGCGATCCAGACCTCCATGACCTGAGGAGCTGAGGAGGAGGATCCGGCTGAGGTGGTAGGAGCAGAAGTGGAGGGAAAGTCAGGATAATCTGAGTCTGGCTCAGGACTAGGGGAATGTCTGGTGGTATGTGTGGAGGTGGAAGACTTCCTAACCCAGGTCCCCTCTACCTTCCGAAACCCCATCCTGTGTAGGGTCCCCGGACGCATGCGATCTGTCCATCGCAATGCGCGAGAGGGTTCTCCCTCAGGAATGGGAATCTCGGCCTCCCTAAACAAAAGGGTGAACATCATGCTGTAGGGGAGGGTGAGCCTAGGTCTATCTAGTGGCTCACATAGATATCTATAAATAAGTTTTGGGAAGTTGACTGGGGTGTCCTGGAGAATATAGAACATAAGGGCGAGGTTCCTCTCAGAAACAAAGTCGAAGCGCCCAGTCTTTGGGAAGAGGGACCTAGACAGGATGCTCAGGAGGATCCGCACCTCAACTGGAAGTGAGCTAGCGGATACCTCATCCAAGGGGGACTGGGGTGGATGTCCTAGAATGGCCGTAAGGGCCTCAGTCCTATCCTCAGGGTGTGCGGGTGCCACCCCAACTTGGGGAAGATGGAGGACCTGAGCAATGATATCCTCCGAAATGAATAATGGGACACCAGCTACCGTGCCCTCTATACCCCCATCGCCCCTATGGACGGTACCGTAGAACTCCCTAACTAGTCCAGGGTATGTGGGGAGATCTAAGGTGAGGAAATACTCTAAGCCCTGCGCCCTAAGTCTCTCTCCTATCGTAAAGCCCTCCCGGGAAAGATAGTCGAAATCGACGTATCTCCCGGTGGAGACCGCCTTCCCGGCGCACGGCCTCGAGGGAACCGCCTTCGGCGGGGAACGAGCCGGAGGTTGTGGCCTCGCGGGATCGTTCCGAGCCTTGGAACGTCGCTCGGTGCTGGTTGCGGGTTGGGGCCTCTTCCGGCTTGGGACAACGGTTTTACGAGGCATGGTCGACCTAGAATGGAGTAAAACGCTAATGGACGGTGAAAGGTCGACGGGAAAAAGCTTAGGGACGGCCGGAGACGATCTAGGAGTCGGCTCTAGGGTTTTGAACAGTGGCGGCGGTGAAAATAAGTGTTTTCTAAACGATGGAGTTAGGGTTAAAAAGTCGGATCCCGACTGCGAGTCGACTCGACTCCAAAATAGGCGCGAGTCGACTCTCCTTATGTGCCTGTTAACCTCGAGTCGACTCCCGTCTGTATGCGAGTCGACTCTCCCTTACGAGCCGACTCTGAAACTTGCTCGAGTCGTCTCGAACTCTGGCACGCACCTAAAAATCATGCTATGTTCGTGCCGAATGAGGAAAAATCACTAAATTATGATCTGATTTGATGATCATTGAAACGAAACTCTATATTAATCACAATCTAATCATCAAAATCAAATGAATCTAGTGGAAAATACCACTAGGATGGATCAATCACTCCTAATCCCCTCCTAAGCACACTAAATCTCTCTTCACTTAGGGGTTTTGTAAAGATGTCAGCTAATCGATCATCAGTACAAACAAATTGTAGTGTTACATCACCATACAGTACATGATCTCTTATGAAGTGATGTCTTATCTCAATATGTTTAGTTCTTGAATGCTGAATTGGATTCTTAGTTAGATTAATGGCACTTGTATTATCACAATTAATGGGTATTTTATCTTATTTAATGCCATAATCTTCTAATTGTTGTTTGATCCATAAGATTTGAGCACAACAACTCCCGGCTGCAACATATTCAGCTTCAGCAGTAGATAATGCAACCGAGTTTTGTTTCTTGCTAAACCATGAGATTAAGTTTTCTCCTAGAAATTGACAAGACCTGCTGGTACTTTTTCTATCAAGTTTACATCCAGCAAAGTCTGAATCTGTGTATCCTATTAATTTTTGGCTAGATTCTTTAGAATACCATAAACCTATATTCTTAGTTCCTATTAGGTATTTAAAGATTCTCTTAACTGCAATTAGATGTGATTCCTTAGGATTAGACTGATATCTAGCACACATGCAAACACTAAACATGATATCAGGTCTACTTGCAGTAAGATACAATAAAGATCCTATCATACCTCTATATAGTTTCTGATCTACAGATTTACCTGATTCATCTTGGTCTAATTTGCATGATGAGCTCATGGGGGTGCTGATCGACTTGTTCTCCTCCATATCAAACTTTTTAAGCATCTCCTTGATATATTTGGCTTGATTGATGAAGATGCCTCCTTCAGACTGTTTTATTTGAAGCCCGAGGAAGTAGTTCAGCTCTCCCATCATGCTCATCTCAAATTCACTCTGCATCAAATCAGCAAATTCTTCGTAGAGGCGATTGTTAGTAGCACCGAAAATAATATCATCAACGTAAATCTGCACTAATAACATATCTTTGTTTTGCTTTTTCAGAAATAGTGTTGTATCTACATTTCCTCTAGAGAATTCATGATCTAATAGAAATTTGCTAAGTCTTTCATACCATGCTCTAGGTGCTTGTTTCAAACCATAAAGTGCTTTGTTCAATTTATAAACGTGATTAGGGTATTGATGATTTTCAAAATCAGGGGGTTGTTCTACATATACCTCCTCATTAATATACCCATTTAGAAATGCACTTTTTACATCCATTTGAAATAACTTGAAATCCTTAGAGCATGCAAACGCTAATAATAATCTAATAGCCTCAAGTCTAGCTATAGGGGCAAAGGTTTCATCAAAATCTATGCCTTCTTCTTGATTATAGCCCTTTGCTACTAGTCTAGCCTTATTCCTTATTACAATTCCATTTTCATCAAGTTTATTTTTATAAATCCATTTGGTACCTATAATTGGATATTCTGAAGGTCTTTCGACTAGATTCCATACCTTGTTTCTAGTAAATTGGTTTAATTCTTCTTGCATTGCATTTATCCAATTTACATCTTTTTCAGCTTCTTCTATGTGTTTGGGCTCAAAATGTGAAACGAAAGCTAGATGAGTGTTTAAGTTCCTAAGGGATGCTCTAGTCCTAATAGGTTGAGACGGATCATCTAGAATTAATTCCTTAGGATGCCCGTGAGCATACCTCCAAGCTTTAGTTAGCCCATGATCTACTATAGTCTCTTGGCTTGATGATGCATCTTCAATTAATTTTTGATTGTTATCTTGTAATGTCATCTCATCAATCTTTTCTTCAAGAATTTCCGTATCATCATCAAAATTAACTCTCTTACTAGAGGAGATATCACTCGAGTCATCAAAAACAACATGTATAGATTCTTCTATGACTAGGGTTCTCTTATTAAAGACTCTATAGGCTTTGCTAGTTGTAGAGTACCCCAAGAATATAGCCTCATCAGATTTTGAGTCAAATTTTCCTAGGTTATCTTTCCCATTATTATGAACAAAACACCTACATCCGAAGACATGAAAATAGTTTACCTTTGGTTTTCTGTTTTTCCAAAGTTCATAAGGTGTTTTCTTTATAATGGGTCTCAATAAAACTCTATTTAATATATGACATGAAGTATTGATGGCTTCTCCCCAAAAGTACTTAGGGAGGTTGCTTTCACACAACATAGTTCTAGCCATTTTCTCTAGAGTTCTATTTTTTCTCTCTACAACTCCATTCTGTTGTGGTGTCCTAGGAGCAGAAAAATTATGAGTTATTTCCTTTTTACTATAAAACTCATCGAATAACTGATTTTCAAATTCGGTTCCATGGTCACTTCTAATGGCTATGACTGAAGAATCTCTAGCATTAGTTACTTCCTTATGAAACCTTTTAAAGACTGAAAAAGCTTGATCTTTATGGGCTAAGAACATAACCCAAGTGTATCTAGAATAATCATCTACAATGACTAGACCATATTGAATTCCACCTAGACTAGTGGTTCTAGTTGGTCCAAATAGGTCCATGTGTAGTAGTTCTAGAGGTCTAGAGATAGAGACACAATTTATAGATTTAAATGAGTTCCTAGATTGTTTGCCAAATTGACATGCTTCACATATTTTATTCTTTTCAAATTTTAATTTTGGCAAACCTATCACAGAATCTCTTTTAACTAGTTTGGATATTGTGTACATGCTTGCATGACCTAACTTACGGTGCCATAGCCAACTAGCATCATTATCCTTAGTTTCATTAACAACTAAACATGGATTGTGTTTGGCAAGATCCTCAAGGTCTACAACATACACATTTCCACGTCTTATTCCTTTAAAAACTAAACTATTGTCATTTGGGTTTGTTACGATGCATAGTGATGGTTTAAACATAACATCATAACCTTTATCACATAATTGACTAATGCTTAATAAATTATGCTTAAGACCGTCAACATATCTAACATTATCAATAAAAGTAGAAGGAGTAATTTGTACTTTACCTATACCAATGATGTGACCTTGGTTGTTGTCTCCAAAAGTCACAGCACCTCCCTTCTTAGCTTCAAGGGTGAAGAATTGATCCTTGTCATCCGTCATGTGTCTTAAACAGCCACTATCCAAGTACCAGCAATTTTTGTTGACCTTGGCTGCAAGACACTCCTACACAAGCAGATCATATAATTTTAGGTACCCAAGTTTTCTTGGGTCCTTCATGGTTAGTCATGTTGGTTCCTTTTGGAACCCATACCCTTTTGATTTTTCTTTTAGTTTTCTCTTTCCTATAGTCACATACATTTGCTTTATGTCCTACAGTTCCACAACAAAAACAGGTTATTTTCTTAGTTTTACTTTTCCCTGCTTTAACAAAGAAGTTACTAAGAAGTTTTTGCTTATTTTTAGGTTTATATCCTAAACCTGCTCTATTGAATACAGCTCGTTGACTATTAAGTATCATATTCAATTTTTCAGAACTGTATGTAAATTTTTCAACCAAAGGTTTGTATTTTTCAAGTTCTTTAGTTAGTGTTTGTTTTTTCGTTTTTAGAATATTCAATTCTTTTGTAAGATTCTCTTTTAAGATTTGTTTATTATTTTTAAGTTCTGAATTTTCCTTAATTAGTTTTTCATTATCTTTACTCAAGGTATTAGTTTGTTGACTTAAGAGTTGGTTGCTTGTCTTAAGTTCTAAATTTTCTTTGGTGATAAAGTCCTTATCCTTAACCAATTTATCGTATTTATGTAGGTATGATTGATTAGCTAACTTTAGCTCTTTATTCTTAATATTTATAGCCTTATATTCAATCATAAGTTCATTAAATGCATCATACAGTTCATCAAACGTAAAATCTAGATGTGTTTCGGATGTTACCTCACTGTCATTGGCCATGAAGCAGAAATTGGCCTTTTCTTCTAGTTCCTCATCCGATGATGACGATGATGCGTCGGAGTCCGATAGGGTGGTGACAAGAGCTTTCTTCTTCTTGTACTTGCTCCCCTTCTTCAGTAGGGGACACTCAGCTCTGATGTGCCCCGGCTTCTTGCACTCATAACACCCAATCCCCTCATTTTCCCTTTCCTTACCTTTATCCTTCCGATAGGAATTTGTTGCCCAAGGTGACAAGCCAAGAGGGGGGGGGGGTGAATTGGTTTTTTCTAATTTTGGTGCTTTTAAAAAGAACTTTCTTAATTAAGTGCGGTGGATGCTTCCTTAAACTATTTGAATGATTTAAACTAGTGCAAAGATAGAAGATGATGCAAGAATAAACGTAAGCACAAGCACAACACAAACACAACAATATATAGTGGTTCGGTGCTCTCCTTAGCACCTACGTCCACTCCCCAAGCGTCCCCTTGGGAATTCACTATAATCCCGCGGATTACAGTTGGATTGTTTTCCGGGCTCACAATCCAAAAACCTTTGTTGGTTTTACGGGCTCACCAACGAACCTATACACTTTGGTTTTCCGGGTTCACCAAAAACCTTTGTTGGTTTTACGGGCTCACCAACGAACCTATACACTTTGGTTTTCCGGGTTCACCAAAAACCTTTGTTGGTTTTACGGGCTCACCAACGAACCTATACACTTTGGTTTTCCGGGTTCACCAAAAATCTTTGTTGGTTTTGCGGGCTCACCAACGAACCTTTACAAAGTGTTTAATAACAAAAGGAAAGATTCAAACTCCTAAATGAGCATATGAAACAATATAAGCTACAAGGAAGAGTTAGAAAGTATTTATTGCTTTGAAGTCGCTTTGCTCTTCTTTGTCAAGGATGCTTCACTCTTTAAGGGGGATGGAGCTCTTGATGCCTCTTTGAATCTGCTCAATCCCTTTCTTTGATTCTTGAATGAAGCTCTTGGATGAAGCTTGCCTTGCTAGGGTTCTCTTTTGAATGCACTTGATGTATTTTCCCAAAAGCTTGCTTCCTCTGATGAATACTCCCTCTTAAATACTTCTCCAACCTCCAAATAGTCCTTTCTGACCGTTGGATTGAAGAAACTAGCCGTTTATAGCCGTTGGGAGTCCAAAAAGCATTTCTGCACAACTAGTCGTTATGTTCAGCCCGTGTTTGGGTCGGCTCAACCTGTCCTTGGGTCGACCCAACCTTCACTTGGGTCGACTCAAACATTCCTTGGGTCGACCCTCTCAGAAACCACAGAAACCTCAATTTCAGCCTTCCTTCCCATGGGTCGACCCAACCATTCTTTGGGTCGACTCAAAGTTCACTTGGGTCGACTCAACTTCTTCTTGGGTCGACCCTCTCAGTAATTCCAGAGAACCATTTTCTGTCTGTCTTTCTGTCTTGCCTTTGGGTCGACCCTCTCAGGATTTGGGTCGACTCAAGATTGGGTCGACTCAACCACTATGTGGGTCGACCCTCTCAGTAAATCCAGAGAGCATTCTTCTGTTGTGTTTTGAGGTTCTTTGGAGGTTGGGTCTACTCATGCTTACCTTGGGTCGACCCAACTCACTGTTCATTTGTGCCATTTTTGCAGGAGTGTGCCAGATGACTTCTTGATGTGCCGGGGTCGACCCAATCAACCTATGGGTCGACTCAAACCACACTTTGCTGCATTCTCAAGGTTAGATTCATCCAAATGAACAAGGCCATTTATCCATTTTCAATTAAACAAATATACTGAGAGTAATGAACTTATAAATGAAGTATCAATTTAACTTATAGCATGCTCTAGATAATTGCTTGTTAATCATCAAAATAACACTATCATCCTCAATCTCCCCCTTTTTGATGATTACAAAATAAAGAGTATAAGCCTATTGATACTTGTCTTTAAAGTCAGTTTATAAAAGGGATTAAACTGCTGAATTTCAGCTTTTCATATATACTTGTGAAATCTCCCCCTATATCATTTAAATGTTGCCAATTTGACTCTTTGAATTGCTCCCCCTTTCATTTATAATTCATTAGCGATGAAACTTCAAAAATTTGAGATAATATGAGTTTCAGGCTATGTATCGGGGTGCGAGAGGTGCGTGCCAAATTCTGAATTTATGTGTGCCAAATTCTGAAATTTGATATAAATTTTTGAGTTGATCATTTTCATTGTTGCAAATTGCTCCCCCTTGGATGTATATGCTTTCCTATATGATTTTCAATTTGTTTTACAAATTATTTCTCTTTCTTTCTTTACTTCTCCTCTTATTACTCTTTCTTTACTTCTCCCCCTTTTTGTTACTCTATTTACTCTAAAGATATCTTTACTTCTCCCTTTACTTCTCCTAAGATACTCTTTCTTTACTTCTCCCCCTTTTTGTTATCATCAAAAAGATACATGGGAAAAAATGCAATAAATGATAAACTTCAAACTTCATTGATCAAAATAGGAATCATTTTCATACATTCAGACCAAAAACAAAAGCAGATACAATGTTC
Source organism: Phoenix dactylifera (assembly GCF_009389715.1). Lineage (NCBI taxonomy): Eukaryota > Viridiplantae > Streptophyta > Magnoliopsida > Arecales > Arecaceae > Phoenix > Phoenix dactylifera. Next base: position 163,907 of record NW_024067801.1, read on the forward strand.
CTTAATCAAAGTTTAAAGATGCATGATAAACACAAAATACATATGAGAACTAGATACATATCCTAGGCTCTAAACAAGATCATGAGACTCTCCCGGATCGCTTGGCTACGACTCTCTTGGGTCCGATTTCTCCAAGATCTTGAAGTAATCTACTGTTTGGAGATGATTGGAGAAGATTTGAGAGTGGGGAATAGGGTTTTCAGAAGAGGACAAGGGCAAACAGTGCCCTAGATAGCTCACGGGTCCCCCTTTTAACAGTGGGATCCCGACGTTGGGTCGACTCAAGAAACTTCTTGGGTCGACTCAACGTTGGGTCGACCCTATTCTAGGTTGGGTTGACCCAAGTGCAGTATTTTTCTTTTCTCTTCCTTTTTGCTTCTAAAAATTTTCCTTGCTTCCAATCCTTATAAATTCTTTCTGGGACAATGATACATGAGTAAGGAATCTATAGATAACAAGTTTGACTCATGTTTCATGGATTTTTAGAAATTGAAGGAATGTATCATGAGACTACTGGCTCCCTTTTATATTTCTTCAATAAAAAGGATCACATATACCCAATTCTCTCCTTAGCGTGCAGAATCTATCTTCACTCAAGGATTTTGTGAATATGTCGGCTAATTGTTTTTCAGTACATATATGCTCAATACATATGTTTCCATTTTGCACACGATCCCTAATAAAATGATATCTTATTTCTATGTGTTTGGCTTTAGGAATGAGATATTAAGGATGTAAGCCAGAAGTGATCTCTAAATGTAGATTCCAAAGATATTTTTCAAATCAAGTGTAGATGGAATCTTTTTCAAGTTATTTCAAGGAGTATCAAGAATAATATTCAAAGAAGGCACGAATGAAAACTCAACATCTTTATATATATATATATATATATTAAGTATATAACAAGATGAGAGCAATCTAATTAATTTTCAGAGTATAGTATAAGAGCAAATAAAGATCAAAACTTATATACTCGAAAAACATAAGATTATGTTGAATCCTTAATTCTTAATGACTTCAAAATTCTTTCATGATATAAAAGTATTGGAGCATAGGTACCAAAGTATGAATTTATGCAATGTAGGATACATAAAATTCAGGGCTTTGAAAGTTCTTTGAAAGCTCTCTTAAAGACTTTCTTTTACTCCTTTAAAGATCATATCATCAAAATCAATTAAAATGAATTGGCTCATGATTGAAACACTAAAGTGCAAGCCAATAAGAGCTCATTAGTAGATTCCAAAGTAAATTTTCAATACTAAGACAAATGGAATCCTTTTCACTTAGTTTTCAAAACAAGTGATTTACCAATTAAGTACAGATGAAAATCCAACTTTCAAAAGATATTCAATGAGGCACAAAGTTCAATACCACTTTACATTTAGTATTCTTTCTCTCATCTTTAGATGCAAATTTATACAATTAAGTTCTATATGATCTCTCACTCTGAAATTTTCTTTCTCCCCCTTAATTAATTATCCCATTTGAGAGTTTAGAGTTTGAAGATAATTTTCAATAAAGAGATTGAGTATTTAAAGCTCCCCCTCAAAAGATGCATTTTCTTTTAAACTTTCTTTTCTTCTTTAATGATAGAAGCATTTAATAATGCAGGAGTGTATATTCAAAATATTAATTTCTTAGTCATAGTTTTTCAGCAATGTATGTATGAAGCACGATAAATCTTTTTAATATCAAAATAACATCATATGTTTAGAAACATTTGTTCGCAATCAAGATCATTGAAAAACGCGTCATTTAGACTAATTTTAATAAACTTATAAGATAGAAAATGATATGTTTCAGATGCGTATCGGAGCAAACAATCAAGGCATCAAAAGTAATTCTATTTTTCTTAAACCGTAGTTTTCATCTAGAAATCATATTGAGTTATTCCCCAAAATGATGCAATCATTGAAGCATATAATGAAAGTTACAAAAATGCAACGATAGAAGCATTTTTAAATTAAGTTTAAGCTTTTATACAAAATCAGATTCTGAATTTCATAAAAATTTTCAAGGAGGCTTTCAGGATTATAATTTGAGATATGCATCTTCTATATTGTAGCTTATCTTAAATTATTAAGATTGAGAACACATATTTTAAGAACATTAGAGCACATCCAGAATCTTTGTAATTCATATTGAATTTTTGGTACAAATTGGAGGACATTATGTACTAATGTTAGGCAAGATAAAAGATAAATCGGAATCAATTCATTTTGCCTAACTTGCAAATTCAAATTATTCTTTTCTTTTATTTTTCAAAATATATTCATTAAAACAAAATGATGTTGTTGTTGGTAATAACATGTTTCAATCAAATTTTATAGGCATGAAGCATTACAAGTTATATTTAGGAAAGATCTTTGTTATTTGAATATTGAAAACATATAATTCAGAACATCATGTGACATGCAAAATATATTATGCATTAAAATATTAAGATCAAGCATGTCAAGGATCAAAATCAATTCTTTTCAAATAAACTCCCCCTATTTAAATATAATCTTGTACTGATTTCATCCTTAAAGTGTGTTTTCAAGTGATTAAAAAATTTGACTTGATTCTTCTTATATACTTTCATTCACTTTGTCTTTCATTTTTACCTTCTTATGCTCTATACTCTATTTGCTCCCTATCCGGTGGAGTTGGAAGGGGCACGAGGTACTACCACTAGCCTTCCTCTTGTGCCGTCCCTAATATACCCTACACCAAATAGTTGGGTCAAATAGTGCCGGGTACTACCACTAGCCTCCCCATTGGCACCATCCCTATGATGAGCAAAATAGAAATGTTAAAATGTTCACTTCAAACTCTCCCTGTTTAAGTGTAATTAATTACGGATTTTATCCCTTTCACAAGTCTCACAAATGTGCCGAATGTATTATGCTTATTTTTCTTTTCCTTAAGATTGAAGTATTTGCCTTTACTTAGATTTTACTTCTCTTGAATAAGATCCATTTTCTTTTTTTTATCTCTCTCTCTTTTTGTTATTCTCAAGTAATTTACATGAAAGAGCAGAATAAAGAAATGATCTTGTATATCATATAGATGTATATCATGCAAACAACATTTTCAATATGCTCAAGGATTCATATCTTCTCACAAGTTATTTTAAATCAAAATTTTAAGCATAAACTTGTATATTTCATGGTTATTATATAGGCAAAGAAATATTTTAGTTTGAGCAAACCATGAAACAATTATCATTAGCTTGAGAATGAAGCATGATATCAAGATGATCAGCAATTAAAGGTTTAATCATGCTACCATATAATTTCAGACTATTGATTTTGCTCAACTAACTCACAGGAGAAGGGTTTAGATTACCAGTGCATTTAGCATTCTTCAAGCCAAATACCTTTTAGCTTCTTTACACCCTTGGCTGAAGAAAGTCTCTTTTTTTTTTGTTTGCAAGGGAATGTTTATTGTATCTTTCATCGAGGTGTCCTTCAAGTTGAAATTTCTTGCTCATAAATCCTGTATCATTAACAAAATCTTTTTCTTTCTTGAAGGAAAGTCATTAGTTTCTTCAAGATACAAAACATTCATACAATATATTTCTTAACTAGATGACTCAATCATAAGATATGACAATAATTGAATATTGAGTCACTTTACTCAAGAGATTGTCTAAATATAAGCAAGCACATGTCACTTGAACTAAAGAGATAGTTTCATTAACCAAGATGGTTCAAGAACAAGCATGTGAGGCAATAGAAAGATTCATCAAGGTCAAATCAATTTCTTATTTTCAGAATCAATTTAGCTTAGATTCTATTTGCTTAAGATAACTATCAATAAAACGTGCTAGCTAAGTTTTAATCAAATTATCTTAAACAGTTGTTTCTATCAAAATTCTGGTTATGATTCAGCTTTCAATACAAATAATCTTGTTTCAGAGAGATAGGCAATTTTCTTTTAGATTAATTAAGATTTTACATTTGACTTATGGGAGATGGTTCAAAGGAATTAATATTCATACTTTTAGAATATTTTTATGCTCAGATTAAACATGACGTGTTAACATTAATCAGTAGAATTTGAGATAATTTTATGTAAGGATATTAATCATTCAATCAAGGATACAATGATTATACTAAATGAAACACTTTAAAGATCAGATTTATTAATCTTAGATTTTTAGAATAGTCTTGAGAATTACTTATAAAGAAAAAACAATCCATTGTTATAAAACTTTTTAGTAGAATTCCCATTATGATCACGACACATTAATCATTTATGATTGAAACATATGATGCATACATGCGACTTATAGAGTAAATCATAATATATTTCAAATAATCACATAAGGAATGAGTGATATAATGATAAATTATACTCATACCTTCACAAATAATGAAATAAGATTTCATAAGTATTATGCTCAATAAAGTTTTAACATGAAGGTATGAAATCAGCATCAAGTGTTTATACTAGAGAGGGAATTTAGATTTTGTAAACTTGAAGAAGAAGGTTATATATCTATATATCCATTCATTGTTTTCTTATCATGATGCAAGCACTAGAAAGTTTCATGCTAAAATCGTTGAGATAAGATTTAATATATGAGGCATTTAAAAACTTTGATGCAGAGAGTATCGTAATTTCATAAAAAGATAATTTCAATACATGAAGTAGAATGTTAAACCTTATACTAGATTTAATAAATAAATTGAGACTTATCTTTAATTATGTGTCAACGCACCCATTTGTATGAAAATTTCATTTATTCCATGGGTAGCTTGGCACACCTACATCTACACCCTCATATTTTCATTTTGGGTACCCAAGCTTGCTTGGGTCCTTGAGGGTTAGTGCATATGGTTCCTTTTGGAATCCAAATCTGTTTAATCGTAATAACTTTACCATTTGATTTATTCGTATTAGAACCATAGGTAAAGTTTCTATGCCCAATCTTTTTATGTTTGAAATAAGTTATCTTATTTGATGGTTTGCTTGGCGAATTGATAACCTTTTTCTTTAGGGGTTTATTATTGAGCAAAGAAATCCAGCCAAGTCTTGATTTATCAAAAACAGCATGTTGGCTTTCAAACATCGTTTTTAATCTTTCTGAACTTACAGTGAATTTGTTAATAAAAGATTTCAATTGGTTAACTTCTTCACTTAAGTTTTGATTTTCTTTAATTAAATTCTGATTTTTCTGAATCAATTCTTCCGAATTTAATCTTAAGCGTTCATTCTCAGAATTTAATTTGTCTTTCATTTCAGCGGAAGAATTTCTTTCTTCTGACATTTCCAGATTTAGCTTTTTAAGATTTTTATTTTTTGTAGCTAATTTTCTACATTCACCATACAAATCATGAAAAGCATTTAATAGTTCATCATAAGAGAATTCTTCCTGAAATTCATTAGGTGTGAAATCAGATTCAGATTTTACCTTATCTTCTTGTGCCATAAGGCATAAGTTAGTTACCTCTTGTAGTTCTTTGGAGCTAGTATCATTATTGTTGCTCCTTACTTTCATTTTCTTGCTTGACTCTTCCTTGGTCAAGGCTTTCTTGCTTTTTATCTCTTTCTTCCTTTCTTCTTGCTTCCTCTTCTTCTTTGTCTTTAGGAAGCTTTTGAATTTTTCGGTGTTTGGGTATGGGTCCTTGTTTTCATCACCGAATTCTTCGTTTGTTGTTCTTTCTTCCGGATTGAAAAATTCAACATCTTTTTCTGCAGGCTCACTGTTAGTGTGTAATTGAAGCACATGTGAGCTAATCTGAATTTTGTCATAAATATTTTCTAAAGTATCCCAGATTTCCTTAGCAGATAAGCATGCAGAGATTTTATTAAATTCAGTTTCATGGATAGCACAATATAGTATGTTCATAGCATTAGCATTCAATTGTGTTAAGTCTTTTTCATTAATAGTGTGAGAGAGTGAGTGAGGGCCTCTAGTAACAATGTACCATAATTCATAGTCTAAAGCTTGAATGAATATCCTCATCCTAGCTTTCCAGTATGTGTAGTTTGTGCCATTAAATAGAGGTGGTCTATTTGTGGATTGCCCCTCACTCATAGAACATCCCACTTGGGTTGTCATGATCTTTAACTCTTGATTGTGAGATCAATGAGTACTATTGGAGCACCTTGCTCTGATACCACTTATTGCCCAAGGTGACAAGCCAAGAGGGGAGGGGTGAATTGGTTTCTTCTAATTTTGGTGCTTTTAAAAAGAACTTTCTTAATTAAGTGCGGTGGATGCTTCCTTAAACTATTTGAATGATTTAAACTAGTGCAAAGATAGAAGATGATGCAAGAATAAACGTAAGCACAAGCACAACACAAACACAACAATATATAGTGGTTCGGTGCTCTCCTTAGCACCTACGTCCACTCCCCAAGCGTCCCCTTGGGAATTCACTATAATCTCGTGGATTACAGTTGGATTGTTTTCCGGGCTCACAATCCAAAAACCTTTGTTGGTTTTACGGGCTCACCAACGAACCTATACACTTTGGTTTTCCGGGTTCACCAAAAACCTTTGTTGGTTTTACGGGCTCACCAACGAACCTATACACTTTGGTTTTTCGGGTTCACCAAAAACCTTTGTTGGTTTTGCGGGCTCACCAACGAACCTTTACAAAGTGTTTAATAACAAAAGGAAAGATTCAAACTCCTAAATGAGCATATGAAACAATATAAGCTACAAGAAAGAGTTAGAAAGTATTTATCGCTTTGAAGTCGCTTTGCTCTTCTTTGTCAAGGATGCTTCACTCTTTAAGGGGGATGGAGCTCTTGATGCCTCTTTGAATCTGCTCAATCCCTTTCTTTGATTCTTGAATGAAGCTCTTGGATGAAGCTTGCCTTGCTAGGGTTCTCTTTTGAATGCACTTGATGTATTTTCCCAAAAGCTTGCTTCCTCTGATGAATACTCCCTCTTAAATACTTCTCCAACCTCCAAATAGTCCTTTCTGACCGTTGGATTGAAGAAACTAGCCGTTTATAGCCGTTGGGAGTCCAAAAAGCATTTCTGCACAACTAGCCGTTATGTTCAGCCCGTGTTTGGGTCGGCTCAACCTGTCCTTGGGTCGACCCAACCTTCACTTGGGTCGACTCAAACATTCCTTGGGTCGACCCTCTCAGAAACCACAGAAACCTCAATTTCAGCCTTCCTTCCCATGGGTCGACCCAACCATTCTTTGGGTCGACTCAAAGTTCACTTGGGTCGACTCAACTTCTTCTTGGGTCGACCCTCTCAGTAATTCCAGAGAACCATTTTCTGTCTGTCTTTCTGTCTTGCCTTTGGGTCGACCCTCTCAGGGTTTGTGTCGACTCAAGATTGGGTCGACTCAACCACTGTGTGGGTCGACCCTCTCAGTAAATCCAGAGAGCATTCTTCTGTTGTGTTTTGAGATTCTTTGGAGGTTGGGTCGACTCATGCTTACCTTGGGTCGACCCAACTCACTGTTCATTTGTGCCATTTTTGCAGGAGTGTGCCAGATGACTTCTTGATGTGCCGGGGTCGACCCAATCAACCTATGGGTCGACTCAAACCACACTTTGCTGCATTCTCAAGGTTAGATTCATCCAAATGAACAAGGCCATTTATCCATTTTCAATTAAACAAATATACTGAGAGTAATGAACTTATAAATGAAGTATCAATTTAACTTATAGCATGCTCTAGATAATTGCTTGTTAATCATCAAAATAACACTATCATCCTCAGAATTTGAGGGGCCTCTCCTCTGATGAAAGGTCTTCTTTTGATTGATGAATCTTCTGAATTTGCGCACGAGAAGAGCCTCATCATCTTCTCCCTCATGATTCTCTTCTTCACTGCTGCTACTGCAAGACAAGTCCTTGTTAGATGATGTAGATTTAAGAGCTATTACCTTTTTCTTATGGGAGGACTCTTCTTCGCTGTGCTGCTTCATTGTCAGCTCGTGCGTCATTAGGGATCCAAGAAGCTCTTCAAGTGGAAGTTTGTTCAAGTCCTTAGCTTCTTGGATTGCCGTCACCTTGGCTTCCCATGACCTTGGTAAGCAGCGAAGAATTTTCCTGACAAGATCACTGTTAGTATAGTTTTTGCCAAGGCTTTTTAGGCCATTGACAATGTCAGTGAATCTAGTGAACATGCAAGTGATTGTTTCATTAGGATCCATTTTAAATAGTTCATACTTATGAACCAATATATTTATTTTGGATTCTTTGACTTGATTCGTGCCCTCATGGGTCACTTCAAGTCTATCCCAAATCTCTTTTGCAGAATTGCAAGTAGAGACCCTATTGAATTCATTCCTATCTAATGCACAGTAAAGCACATTCATTGCTTTGGCATTGAGTTGTGCTTTCCTAAAGTCATGGTCATCCCAATCATTTTCTAGTTTGGGTACATTGACACCCTCTACATAGATGGATGGGATGTATGGTCCATTCACTATGATGGTCCACATCTCATAATCTTGGGCTTGGATAAATATCCTCATCCTAGCCTTCCAATATGAGTAATCGGATCCATTAAAGAATGGGGGTCTTTGGGTGGACTGACCCTCGATGTGGGAAGATCCAAATGGGGTTGTCATTTTGATCTTTGACTCTTAGGGTAGAAGAGTTTAGGCTCTGATACCACTTGTTGCCCAGATAGACAACCCAAGAGGGGGGGTGAATTGGGTTTTAAAATAATTTTGCAATTAAACTTTTGTGGATGACTAATTAATGCTTTTGTGAGATGATTAATTAGTTGTTATGTGCTGTGAATGAAATGAGAGAACTAGAGAGAGACAAACAATCACAAACACAATGTTTTATAGTGGTTCGGAGCTAACCCTTGCTCCTACGTCCACTCCCCAAGTCTCACTTGGGAATTCACTATAACTCCTTGGATTACAGTCGGTTGTTTTACAAGCTCACAACCCAACTTGTTGTTTTACGAGCTCACAACGAACTCGGTCGGTTTTCTCAGGCTCACCGACTAGAACCACCCCGATTGTTTTTCCGGGATCACAATCGAACCCTTACACGTTGGTTTTACACTCGGCTCACCAACCAACCTCTACACCCTTGATTCAATCCCCCGATTGAACCAAGCAAAGACAAGATGGAAATAATGACAACAAACAGAAAAACAGAGCTTCTCAAAAGCAGATAAATAACAATATAAACTAGAGAGAAGTTAAGAGCCCTCAAATACGTTTGAGTTGGAGTAGAGTAGGGCTTCTTGAACTTCGGGTCTCCTCTTGAATGTCTGGTCGACTTGAATGCAGGAGAAGATCTCTTTCAATGTTTGGGAAGAGGTAGTTGGATGGAGTTATGGCGCTCTTCCCTCTTTTCGTTGAAAAACCACTTGCAGAGAATGAAAGCTTGATTTCTTTGAATGGAATGGTTGTTCTCTGCCTTGCTACAGTCCTCTGTGGCTATTTAAGCCATCCCCCACGGAAACTAGCCGTTAGACACCTTTTTCTGCCCGTTCTGCACACTCTGCACAACCTGACAATATGTCCGTTGGGGGTCGGAGTCGACTCGCGCGATCAGGAGTCGACTCGGCTGTAGCGGGAGTCGACTCATGCTTTTCGGGAGTCGACTCGGCAACTGTTCCGGATTTGAATTAAAGTAGCCTCTTCGACTGGGAGTCGACTCGTCTTGACCCGGAGTCGACTCGCCAACTTCTGGAGCTGACTTGGTATTTTTCGGAGTCGGCTCATCTCATGAAATCCATGGAGCTAATTTTCAACTTGGCCCACTCGAGTCGACTCGACAATCCTGGAAGTCGACTCGGCGCTCAGAGCCCGAACTCCCAATCTTCTGTCTTTTGGCTCGTCCAGTCTTGGAGTCGACTCGAACTTCTCCGGAGTCGACTCGGCTCTCAGTTTCCGAAACATAGCCTTCTGCCTTTTTGGTGTAGCGCTGCCTTGGAGTCGACTCGAGCTGTCTGGGAGTCGACTCGGCTCTCGGAGACAGTAAATCGGTCTTCTGTCTTTTTGGGGTCGCGCTGTCTCGGAGTCGACTCGCATATTGCGGGAGTCGACTCGAATCTCAGAGTCCGAAAAAACTCCTCTCTGACTTTTGCCTTGTGTACCACTGAGAGTCGACTCTGGCTTTCTTTGGAGTCGACCTGCCAACCATCGGAGTCGACTCGCGTTCCACAGGAGTCGACTCGAATCTCAGAGTCGAAAATCGCTCTCTGACTTTTCTGTCTGTAGCTCCTTGGAGTCGACTCATACTACTCCAGAGTCGACTCGGTAAACATCGGAGTCGACTCGCGCACTTCAGGAGTCGACTCGCTGACAGGTTTTAAGTTGTGCCCTTCTGTTCGTCTGTCTGTTCTCAGTCGGAGTCGACTCGTAATGGTCCGGAGTCGACTCGAGCCCGTGCCAGTGATTCTGATACGCTTGGAGTCGACTCGTAATACTCTGGAGTCGACTCGAGTCTCAGACTTTGGTTCAAACTGACTTCTTAACTTATCCAAAATATTATGAACCAAGTCTAGAAACACTTTAAACAAGATTTTCACTGAAACACTCAATTGAATTCATTAGTAAACAAGAGATATACTCAGATGCTTTGAGCTCATCAAAATCAAATAGGGTTATGATCAATCACTCCACAGTTTCTTTAATCTTGGTATTCATAGTGCATATATTCAAAAGCACACCAAGTACACATTATCATATCTATGATCAATAAACAATAATGCCATGGATAAAAACTCTCAATCAAGCATATAGAGAATTCATAGAGTTATTCTTAATAAATTGATTAATCTTTTAGCAACTTGTCCAATAGTGAGTAAAGTATACTATAAAATGAAGTGATTTGATTATATTTCCAAAAGTATTTTCTATATCACAAAATTGGTCAATACTTGCAATTCATATTTTAATCAAATACTAAAGCAAAAATAATGATGAAATGCAAGGTTTACTGATTTCATTATTATTATTATTATTAATTTTTTTTATTTAAAATTGCTTTTCATAAGTATGTTTTAAGTTTCATTTTTGACGTGTGTCTTGAACACCCATTTGTATGAAAGTTCCATTTGTTCCATGGGTATCTTGGCACACCTATGTCTACATCCTCATATTTTCATTTTGGGTACCCAAGCTTGCTTGGGTCTTTGAGAGTTAGGACATATGGTTCCTTTTGGAACCCAAATTTGTTTAATTGTAATAACTTTACCACTTGATTTAATTATGTTAGAACGATAGGTAAAGTTGTTATGTCCATTCTTTTCATGTTTGAAATATGTTATCTTATTTAATGGTTTGCTTGATGCATTGATAACCTTTTTCTCTAGAGATTTATTGTCAAGAAAAGGAGTCAAGCCAAGTTTTGATTTATCATAAGCAACATATTGGCTTTCAAACATCAATTTTAATCGTTCTGAACTTACAGTGAATTTGTTAATAAGAGATTTTGATTGATTAATTTCTTCACTTAAGTTTTGATTTTCTTTAATTAAATTCTGATTTTTCCGAATCAATTGTTCTGAATTTAACCTTAAGCTTTCATTTTCAGAATTTAGTTTGTCATATATTTTAGCAATAGAATTTCTTTTTTTTGAGATTTTGAGATTTAGCTTTTTAAGATTTTTATTTTTGATAGCTAATTTTCTACATTCACCATACAAATCATGAAAAGCATTTAATAGTTCATCATAAGAATATTCTTCATGAAATTCATTTAGTGTAAAATTAGATTCAGATTCTACTTTATCTTCTAATGCCATAAAACATAAGTTAGTTACCTCTTGTAGTTCATTGTTGCTTCTAGCTTTCAATTTTTTGCTTGACTCTTTCTTGGTCAAGGCTTTCTTGCTTTTTATCTCTTTCTTCCTTTCTTCTTGCTTCCTCTTCTTCTTTGTCTTTAGGAAGCTTTTGAATTTTTTTGTTGTTCTTTCTTCCTCGAGTCGACTCGGGTTTACTTGGAGTCGACTCGACTGACTTGAGAGTCGACTCGAGATCTTCGGGAGACGTCTCGTTCTCAGAGGCCTAAAAGATGATTCTCTGTCTTTTGAACTGTTCTGCCTCGGAGTCGACTCGGGCCTTGTCGGAGTCGACTCGGCTAACTTGGGAGTCGACTCGGAACTACTTGGAGTCGACTTGTTCACAGGGTCTTCAAGACTGTGTCTCTGCCTTTCAGACTGTTCTTCTCTAGGAGTCGACTCGGACAAACTGGGAGTCGACTCGGCTACTGTGGAGGATTCTGCAATCTCATTGTTAGCATGCAATTGAAGCACATATGAGCTAATCTGAGATTTATCATAAATATTTTCTAAAGTATCCCAGATCTCCTTAGCAGATAAGCATGCAGAAATTTCATTAAACTTCGTTTCATGAATAGCACAATATAATATGTTCATAGCATTAGCATTCAATTGTGCTAAGTCCTTTTCATTAATAGTTTGAGAGAGTGTGTGAAGGTCATTTATTATGATTTTCCATAAATAATAGTTTTGTGATTGAATAAAAATGCGCATGCGTGCTTTCCAATATGTGTAGTTTATGCCATTAAACAGTGGAGGCCTATCAATTAACTGTCCCTCTTCTAGAAAACTATCTATTTGAGTTGTCATGATCTTTGGCTCTTGTCGGTTAAGACTATAATTAATAAAAGAGCACCTGCTCTGATACCACTTGTTGCCCAAGGTGACAACCCAAGAGGGGGGGTGAATTGGGTTTTCTAAAAATTATGTTCCCTATTTTTACTTTGAATAGAATGCAGCGGAATAATAAGATGTTATTTACTTAAGCTCTAGGCAATTACAAGTAAAGCAGTGGAAGATTAAGCTAGAGCAATTATACTATAGCTTTAGGGTGCAATTGATCTAAAAACAACTTATAGTTGTATGATCAATTTTAATCTATGTGTATGGTAAGAATGGAGTGGAAGCTAAGCAAATCACTTATAACTCTATAGAAAACAAAGCTAGAGATATTACACAATCAAGCATGAATGGAAGGCATGAAATACAAGAGATAAGGCATCACAAACACAAAGATGTATAGTGGTTCGGTGCACCCCAGCACCTCCATCCACTCTCCAAGACCTCTTGGGAATTTCACTATAATCCCTTAGATTACAGTCGGTTGTTTTACAAGCTCACAACCCAACTTGTTGTTTTGCGAGATCACAACGAACTCGGTCGGTTTTCACAGGCTCACCGACTAGAACCTACCGATTGTTTTCACGGGCTCACAATCCAACCCAGTTGGTTTTTCCAAAAGCTCACCAACCACAACCTTACAATGATTGTTTTCCGGATTCACAATCAACCCGGTTGGTTTTTCCCAAAGGCTCACCAACCACAACCTTACAACGTTGGTTTTTCCCTTTGGCTCACCAACAAACCTTAACCCCTTGATTCAATCCCTTGATTGAATCAAGTTACAAGATATTAGAACAAGAGTTTAAATCAAATACAAGCTTCTCAAATAAGCAAATATAGCAAATGTAAATAAGTAAAGAAAAGAGAAGAAGCCCTCAAACTAATTTGTAGATGGAGAAACTCGGCTTCTTCTTCACTTGCCCCTCTTCTGATTTTGCACGAAGTAGAGGATCCCCGAGGCAGCACACGGATGGAGAGGAAGCTTTGGGATTCACTTGGATGCTCTTCTTCTCTCTATTTTACTTTGAATGGCCCTTTTGTGCTTATGGGAGATTTTCCTTGTAATCTCTTTCAAATCTCTTCCCTAAATATTTTCTCCACTTCCATTCCTTCTCCCCTAGCTCTCCTCTTGATTTTATAGCTTTTGGTGGCGTGGAAACAAAAACTAGCCGTTAGAGACAAAAATAGAGCCGTTATGACCCGTCTGCGCATTCTGACAATGTATCCGTTGGGCTCGGAGTCGACTCGCGCGATCTGGAGTCGACTCGGCTGTAGCAGGAGTCAACTCATGCTTTTCTGGAGTCGGCTCGGCAACTGTTCCAGATTTGAATTAAAGTGGTCTTCTCGACTGGGAGTCGACTCGACTTAACCCGGAGTCGACTCCCCAAAATCTGGAGCTGACCTTGCACTTTTGGAGTCGGCTCATCCCAAGGAATCCATAGATGTATTCTTCAACTTGGCTCACTCGAGTCGACTCGTGAATTCTGGGAGTCGACTCGGCGCTCAGAGGCCGAACTCCCGATCTTCTGTCTTTTGGCTCGTGCAGTCTTGGAGTCGACTCGAACTGTTTCGGAGTCGACTCGGCTCTCAGTATCCGAAAAGCAGTCTTCTGTCTTTTTGAGGTAGCGCTGCCTTGGAGTCGACTCAGACTTTGCGGGAGTTGACTCGGCTCTCAATGTCCGAAAGTTGCTCTCTGACTTTTGCTTTGTATCACACTGGGAGTCGACTCTCGCTTCCTTTGGAGTCGACCTGCCAACCATCGGAGTCGACTCGAGTTCCTCCGGAGTCGACTCGGCTCTCAGGGTCCAAAATAACTTCTCTGTCTTTCTGTCTGTAACTCCCTGGAGTCGACTCATACTACCCTGGAGTCGACTCGGCAAGCATCGGAGTCGACTCGCGCTCTTCAGGAGTCGACTCATCGACAGGTTCTGAGATGAATCTTTCTGTCCGGCTGTCTGTTGCTCCTTGGAGTTGACTCGGAACTGTAGGAGTCGACTCGAGTGCCTTTCCTTTGAATTTTTCTTAAAACTTGCTCTTCTAAATTGAAGTCTCTGAACTTGAATCTTGGGCCAATGAGGTGTGGCTTTCTTCTAACTTTTCTTGAGAGCTTTGGAGGCCTTCTTGAATTCTTCCAACTTGCTATGTTCCTTGCAAAATAAATAATCTTTCTTCTTGCAACACAAACATTAGTATTTATACTTCAAGGTTTTGTGATCATCAAAATCAATCTTTAAATCAATCTTTGGGTCATCAAAGGGCTATTACCTTTTTCTTATGAGAGGATTCTTCTTCGCTGTGTTGTTTCATCGTGAGCTCATGTATCATAAGAGATCCAAGAAGCTCCTCAAGTGGCAGCTTGTTCAAGTCCTTAGCTTCTTGGATTGCCGTTACCTTGGCTTTCCATGACCTTGGCAAAGATCGAAGAATTTTTCTGACAAGGTCACTGTTAGCATAACTTTTGCCAAGACTTTTTAGACCATTGACGATATCAGTAAATCTAGTAAACATGCAAGTGATAGTTTCATTAGAATCCATTTTAAATAGTTCATACTTATGAACTAGCATGTTTATTTTAGATTCTTTGACTTGATTCGTGCCCTCGTGGGTCACTTCAAGTTTGTCCCATATCTCTTTTGCAGAATTGCAAGTAGAGACTCTATTGAATTCATTGTGGTCTAAGGCACAATAAAGCACATTCATTGCTTTGGCATTTAGTTGTGCCTTCCTTATATCATTGTCATCCCAATCTTTTTCAAGTTTGGGTATAGTAATATCATCTACAAAAATTGAAGGAATGTATGGTCCATTAACTATGGTGCTCCAAATCTCATAATCTTGAGCTTGGATAAATATCCTCATCCTAGCTTTCCAATAGGTGTAGTCGGTTCCATTGAAGAATGGAGGTCTATGGGTGGATTGTCCCTCAATAAGAGAAGATCCAAATGGGGTTGTCATTTTGATCTTTTACTCTTTTAATATAAGAGTTCCTGCTCTGATATCACTTGTTGCCCAAGAAGACAACCCAAGAGGGGGGGTGAATTGAGTTATGACTTAAAATTTCGACCAATTAAAAAACTATGTTTAATGATTAACTAAATCTATTTCAAGTATTCAGGTTAAGCAATTTAAATGCAGTGAATGAGTATGTTGACCCCCTAATGGATTTTGATGAATACAAAACACTAGAGTATAATTTCATTTATCTTAACAATTTAATTGAGGATTTCATGTATTTTATTAAGAATATTGTTAAGAAATGTCTAGGCAAGTTCCCATGCTTTTTTAAGGACTTATTGAAGAATTTTTGAGATGAAAGAAAAAGTTCAGGGACAGCTGAGACGTCTCCGGCACAAACAGAAAGAACTGGCACGTCTGGAGACGTCCCCGGCACCTGCCGAGTCGTCCCCGCGATAGCGGAGTCGACTCTCTCAGTAGCGGAGTCGACTTTCTCAGTGGCGGCAGAAAGGCAGTTTTCAAGAGATATGCGCGAGACGTCCCCACCGTACGCGGAGTCGTCCCCGCAAGTAAAAAGCAGACTTCCCGAGTCGTCCCCGAGGTAGCGGAGTCGGCTCTCTCAGGGTTTTCCAGAGGATGTCATTTTCAGTGATAAGGCAGCGGAGACGTCCCCTGAAAGAGCGGAGTCGACTCTCTCAGAGAATTCCAGAAGACATGTTTTTCGGAGTTATAACAGCGGAGTCATCCCCAAGGCAGCGGAGTCGTCCCCATGCAAAAAGTGCAAACAAGCCGAGACGTCCCCGTAAAGTACAGAGACGACCCTCTCAGAAAAACAGAAAAACAAGAATTCAAACGATACAATTCCAGAGTCGTCCCCGTAAAGTGCCGAGTCGACCCCAAACAAAGTGAAAAGTAAATTTATACAGCCGAGACGTCTCGCGTTGAAGCGGAGACGTCTCCGGAGCGCCTGGGACGCGACTGACAACTTTCGCAGGTTTGGTTTGAATTTCAAATCTCTTTTACTTTATCTCTAACGGCTATATTTGCTTTTTGGGCTATAAAAGGGACCTCTTAAGTGCTTCTCAACAACTCTTCACCAACCCAAAAGCTAGATCATTTAAGAGAGAAGCAAGAGAGAGAAGTTCAAGGGAGTGAGTGCATTCAAGTGAAGAAATCAAGTGCTTTCAAGCTTTCCAAGTGATTTCAAGCTCAACCACTCTCTTCCGCTCGGGATTCAAAGCTCATACTCAAGCCTACGCGATCCACATCGGAAGAATCATCATTTCCCACGCTTCCAACGGCAAAAGGATTCTTCCGGGTTCTATTGTTTATCATTGTCATATTTGCTTATTTAGAGCTTTTCAATCCTTTGTAAAACCTTTCATTGTGGTGCTTGTTCCAGTCAAGAGACTTGGAACAAGGGAAAGGCGTCCCAAGCCTAAGTGAAATTGGGGGTTATAGGTTTGTTGTTAGCCCGGTGTAAAACAACGAGTTGGGTAGTGAACTCGCAAAACTACCGTACTGTAATCGTGGATTATAGTGGAAATTCCCAAAGGTGCTTTGGAGAGTGGATGTAGGAGCAGTGGAGGCTCCGAACCACTATAAAAGCTTGTGTTTGCGATTGTTTTGAAGGGTTCTAGCATGTCATAATGGGCAGCGGAAGCTAGGGATTTTAAAATTTTCTTAATAAAGTCCCTATGCATGAAACCCTTTTAAGCCTAGATCACCTTAATGATTACAATCAAATAATATAAAATAAATACAGAATTAGTAGAATACCTCAAACGCTAATCCAAAGTGTACAATCTCTACGAGGCGTCCAAGTGTCCGCCCTCCAATGGTGATCCACACGAAAACTTGATCAAGACTTTAGCTCCAAAGACTTTTGATCCTTAATGCAGAATTCTTCTA
Organism: Phoenix dactylifera; assembly: GCF_009389715.1. Lineage (NCBI taxonomy): Eukaryota > Viridiplantae > Streptophyta > Magnoliopsida > Arecales > Arecaceae > Phoenix > Phoenix dactylifera. Next base: position 181,335 of record NW_024067801.1, read on the forward strand.
AAGAACTCTAACGGCTTGCTTTCCTTCCTTTCTATTTTTCTTTAGCCTTCTAAAATCACTTCTAATCCTTTTGTCCTAATGAAGACCACCTTGTCTTGGCTTAGGACACACTAGAAACAATGTTAGAAAGAAAGAAACTAATGTAAGAAAGAAGGGATATGAGAGAGAGAGAGTTGGATTGATTTTCGATGATTTGAAAACACCGGGAGCATTCCCTATTTATAGATGGCGTACGGATGCATTGTAGCCATCCATTCATGCATGAAGAGGGGCGGGAGATCAAGGGATGTGTCATTTGATGAGAGGGCATATCAGAAGTAGTTAGGATAAGATGAAGTGCTTATGATATGGCGCTTCATCCTTATCCATTCCCTAAGCATCTCTTCATGAAATCCACCGTACTCATGCCTCTCTTCATTTCTTCTCACGCATGAAAAATAGGGAGCATTCTCAACCATTGATCAAGGCTAGATGATGATCCAAAGGCCCTTATTGGTGGCGCCATAAGAAAGAAGGAGAGAGAGAATGATGCGGTTGAAGGGAAAGCAGTTAGGATATGATGACGTGTCATCTTTATCCAATCCAAGTGGCACTTCTTCATGAGGCGCCATTCTAAATTCACCGTATTCCCTTCTTTCTCACGCCATCTGATGTTGATTAAGTCAATATCACAAGTCCATCACGAGATCATGATCTCCCATCATCCCATGATGAAGATCCAATGGCTCTAATCCATGGCGCCATCCATTTGATCCTTCTCTTCATCCAAATGTTGATCCAACGGTCAAAATTAAATGTTTTATCAAATCTAATCCAATTAGACTCAAATCAAGCCAATTTAGGTGCCAAATCTTGGCTAACCCATATTAGAATATGATCTAATCAAATTAGATCAATTAAGAATTAGATTCGAATCCAATTCGAATCAGATTCGAATCCAGTTCGAATCAGGAGCTAAGGTTTGTAACACCTGCTAGGATGTTTATCTTGCAAACATGATCTAATCCAATTAGACCCTTGATAAGTTTTCTTGTGTGTGACCCATTGGGTTCCATACTTAGCCAGCAATAGGTGTGAGTGCGAGTTGACCCAACTTGATTAGAACTCTTCTAATCGATTTAAGTCCAAACTGCGCGAACCCGAACTTAACAATTAGAATCCTTTCTAATTGATGATCGAATTAAACTCTTTAGTTCGATCAAACCTATAAGACAAGATTGACGTCTAGCAACGTGTCATGTCTACCCGGAAAATATGGAATTTGGTGGAAATACCAAAAATACCCTTCAGTGGCAAGTTACCATGCAATTCAATCCTTTAATCAAACTGCATCCCAAATATGTATATGAGTATGAATATATGTCAAACTCAATTTCATATTCATATTTTTCTCAATCTTTTAATGATAATTCAAATAATGAAACATTAGAAACTCTTTCTAATTTTCATTCTGCTTTGATCAAAGGCTTCCTGAATTATCATATGATTAGAATAAATAGGATGCTATCTTCTCTTACTAGAAGTGATTAATTCCTTGTTGACCTACTCATAATCTTCGTACACAATCCACCATATCCAGAAGACCTCGTACATAACTTATTGTCATGAATGAGTGTAAACCAAAACATAGGTTCATGTGCACAAGATACCATGGTGATCTCAGGTCAAAGGATCAGTTGCACAACTCCCACTAAGAGAATCATCTTTTGACATGTAAGTAAGACTTCATAAGATTTCTCTTTGTAGGTCAATTCAGTGAACTCATTCTTCTAATGAGCACCCATATCTTTGTATTAGTGTCTCCACACAAATAATTGTGAGATCAATCATCCTCTGCATCGAGCATACATAAGACATGCCAGTCTTTCCGGTAATCATTGATCCCCGACTCAATGTACCAATGACTGGGAATATTTAAGATTAGGATTTTAGGATTTTAAGTCTCACTAGTATGATCTCATCATAGTCTTAAAACCATTGCCCTAATCTAAGGAGTTTATCATAAATATAATCAACAGCATATGATAAAATATAATGCCTTTATTCATATTTAAATGTCATGTACATGATTTGGACAAATCAAAAGAAAAACCCTTCGCAATACATATTGCGATTGGCTTGTAGGGCATCTACTCTTTCAATCTCCCACTTGCACTAAAGCCAATCGCTCTTATATTTTATCCCCATACAATCGAGGTGGCGATCGAACTGCTGTTGTGGTAGAGCTTTAGTGAACGGGTCTGCTAGGTTGTTCTTGGTGTCTACTCGTTCAATGACTATGTCTTGTCTCTCGACAATCTCTCGAACAAGATGGAAGCGTCTTAGAATGTGCTTGGATTTGTGATGAGACCTTGGTTCCTTCGCTTGAGCAACAGCTCCAGTGTTATCACAATAAACTGGGACTGGTCCAGCAATCTCGGGAACTACTCCTAACTCAGAGATGAACTTCTTCATCCAGACAGCTTCCTTAGCGGCTTCACTTACAGCAATGTATTCTGCCTCAGTAGTTGAGTCAGCTACAGTTTGCTGTTTGGAACTCTTCCAGCTCACTGCACCACCATTTAGGGTAAAGACATACCCTGAAGTGGACTTGCTATCATCTGGATCTGATTGAAAACTAGAATCAGAAAATCCTTCTAGTTTCAACTCAGATCCTCCATAAACTAGAAAAATATCTTTAGTCCTTCTCAAGTACTTAAGAATATTTTTCACAGCTATCCAATGATCCTCTCCTGGATCAGCCTGAAATCTACTTGTTATGCCTAAGGCATAAGCAACATCAGGCCTAGTACATAGCATAGCATACATAATCGATCCTATTGCCGAAGCATAGGGAATAGAATTCATTCTATTCCTCTCTTCAGATGTCTTAGGAGACATCTTCTTAGAGAGACGTATGCCATGACTCATAGGCAAATAACCTCTTTTACTTTCTTCCATGCTGAATCTTTTCAGCACATTATCTATGTACCTAGACTGGGACAAGCCTAGCATCCTTTTAGATCTATCCCTATAGATCTTTATACCAAGTATATAGGATGCTTCTCCCAAGTCTTTCATGGAAAAGCTTTTTGACAGCCAAGTCTTGACCGATTGTAACATTGGAATATCATTTCCAATGATCAGTATGTCATCTACATACAATATTAAGAAGACAATGGCACTCCCACTAGTCTTCTTGTACACACATGGTTCATCCACATTTTTGATAAAACCAAACTCTTTGACTGTTGTATCAAAACGGATGTTCCAACTCCTCGATGCTTGCTTTAATCCATAAATGGATCTCTTATGCTTGCATACTTGATTTGCTCTCTTACTTGAGACAAATCCTTCTGGCTGTGTCATGTAAACTTCTTCCTCAAGATAACCATTAAGGAAGGCGGTTTTGACATCCATCTGCCAGATTTCATAATCATAGTATGCAGCTATTGCAAGCAAAATCCGAATAGATTTGAGCATAGCTACTGGCAAAAAAGTTTCATCATAGTCAATTCCTTGCTTTTGCCTGAAACCTTTTGCCACCAATCTAGCCTTGTAGGTTTCTACTTGGCCATCTGCTCCAATCTTTTTCTTATAAACCCATTTGCAACCTATAGGGTTTACACCCTCTGGTGCATCAACCAAAGTCCATACTTGGTTGGTATACATAGAATCTATTTCGGATTTCATGGCTTCTAGCCATTTGTCAGAGTCATTACTCATGACAGCTTCCGAATAGGTCAGAGGATCATTATTCTGAACAATGTGGGCTTCATCATTTTCAATGATGAACCCATATCTCTCAGGTGCTCTTCGCACTCTATCTGACCTTCGGAGAGGAGATGTGTGTTGTGGTTGTACCTCATCAATAGGTACATCTGGTTGAAGAATTTCTTGTGTTTCTATTTGTTGGTCTTGAACTTCTTCAAGTTCTATTTTTCTATTCTTGCCCTTTTCTAAGATAAACTCTTTTTCTAAGAAAATGGCATGCCTACCTACAAAAACTTTTTGTTCGGTAGGATGATAGAAGATGTATCCTATACTATCTTTAGGATAACCTACAAAAATATATTTATCTGATCTAGCACTTAGCTTGTGTCCAAAATTTCTTTTGACATAAGCTTGACAACCCCATATCTTAAGATACTTAAGATTAGGCTTCTTTCCTCTCCATATCTCATATGGAGTGCTAGGTACAGACTTAGAAGGTACCCTGTTTAATATTAGTGCAGCAGTCTCTAGGGCAAAACCCCAGAAGGAAATAGGAAGATCAGTAAAGCACATCATGGACCGTACCAAATCTAATAAAGTACGATTCCTCCGTTCAGCTACACCATTTAATTGTGGCGTATACGGAGGTGTCCATTAAGAGAGAATGCCCTTTTCTTTAAGATGATTTAAAAACTCACTAGAAAGGTATTCACCTCCTCGATCAGATCGAAGGATTTTAATACACTTTTCGGTTTGTTTTTCAACCATACTTTGATACTCTTTAAACTTATCAAAAGCTTCGGATTTATGTTTCATAAGATACACATATCCGAACCTTGATAAATCATCAGTGAATATGATGAAGTAAGAGTATCCACCTCTAGCTGGAGTTGTCATAGGACCACATACATCTGTGTGTATAAGTCCTAATAACTCACTTGCCCTTTCTCCATGTCCAGTGAATGGAGACTTAGTCATTTTACCCATAAGACAAGATTCACAAGTTCCTAATGATTCATAATCATAAGGATCAAAGAACTCTTCTTTGTATAACTTGTTGATTCTTGATTCACTTATGTGACCAAGTCGGCAATGCCAAAGAAGGGTGTTATTTACTTCCTCTCTCTTTCTTTTATTGCTTTTATTAATATGAAAGACATTATCATTAAGTAATAAAACAAGAAGACCATTTTCCATAATGCCATTGCAAAGATGCTTATTAGAAAAATAAATAGAGCAACCATTGCCCTTTCCATTAATTTCAAATCCTTTCTTTAACAACAAAGGAATGGAAATTACATTTTTAATAATTTTGGGCATATAATAACAATCTTCTAATTGTAGGAGCTCTCCCGAAGGTAACTCCAAGTTGTAGGTTCCAACAGCTTCAGCCTGGATGGACTCTCCTCCAGCGCCATACAGCTCGAAGTCACCTTTCTTCAAAATTTTAATTTTCTGTAGTCCATGCAAAGATTTGCAAATGTGAAAACCACAGCCGGTATCCAATACCCATGAATTTGAATTTGAAGAACTTAATGACAAGTTGGCATGTAACATAAACATACCTTTTGATGCAACTCTTGCATCGGTCTTCATACTTGCAAGAAAACTCTTGCAATTCCTTTTCCAGTGGCCAGCTTTGCCGCAATGAAAACAGGTACTTGATCCGGAGTTTTTCTTTCCTTTTTTCTTTTTGATGCTACTCTTGAGGTTCAATCGTTTCTTAGAACCCTTATTTTCCGATTTTCTTTTAGAAGTGCCATCTATAAGAAGGAGTGGACCTTTATCCTTCTTAATATGGCCTTCAGCTGTTTTGAGCATATTTAACAGCTCGGGCAGAGAGGTGTTCAGCTTGTTCATGTGAAAGTTCACAACAAACTGAGAGAATGAATCAGGCAGTGATTGTAGGATCAAATCCTGACTGAGCTCACTATCCATAGCAAAACCTAATTGACTTAATCTAGTGATTAAGTCTATAACCATAAGAACATGGTTTTGCACTGGAGTTCCTTCATTCATTCTAGCACGGAACAACTGCTTAGATATCTCATACCTAGCAGTCCTGCTTTGTTCTCCATACAACTCTTTTAAATTGAGAAGTATGGATTGAGTGTCCATGCCTTCATGTTGCCTCTGTAATTCATTGCTCATAGAGGCAAGTATGATACATTTGACAGTCAAACTGTCATTTTTCCACATCTTATGTGTGGCAACCTCCTCTTCTGTAGCATCATCCCCTAGATCTCCAAGATCAGGGGTTTCAAGTATATAGGAAATATTCTCCTGAGTGAGTACTATCTTTAAATTCCTCAACCAGTCCACATAGTTTGGTCCGGTCAACTTGTTGGCATCTAAGATGCCTCTTAGTGAAAGTGAAGAAGCCATTTAATAATTCTACATATGCAAGAACATAACTAATATAAGCAGACCAATCATGATGACATATTTGCAACTAGATAAGGACTTTAATCTAATTTGTCTCCTACTATTTTTATCGAATATCATAGCCCTCTCCTATGATAAACGTGAAAATATAATTTTTCTTAGTAGGGTTGAGATCCTAATTCATCATAAAAAGCCTTGTGGTTACACAACAAACCTTTATGAGTTCAAAGGTAGGAAACTCTTTCCGATTGCATCTCATGCAATTCTCAACTTTATCTTGTCCTCTTAAAATACTTATTGCCTTGTGTTAGCACAACAAACAATAATATTTTAGTTAAGTCAAACCCTTCATTTCCATATAGTCATATTCGAATAATATTGCCCTTGTGGTTGCACAACAAGGCAATATATTAAAATATGCCATAAGCATCTTAATGCACCAAGACAGTATAACATCAGTCCCCATTGCAAGTTTTGTGTTAGCACAACAAACTAGCATGGATCTTGACATAATAATATCGAGGCATGAAGGAAGGCTATCAATAGTATTATATCAATATTAAGCTTATCCATAATAGACAATCAAACAATTGGCCAGGTAAGCAGGTGGGAGGCTCCCCTTACTCAAAGAGTAAGGTCCTAATTAAGTAACCACTTTTAGTGCTTTCCTTAGACACCAATTAGATTAATTGTTCTAGAATGGGTTAGCTCAAAATTTTTTAACACTATGACTTAATATAATTTTTATTGAGGGCTTACTAGTCTCTAGCACATTCTTTAATTGTAACATATATTTAACATATCTAAAATAAGCTATCATGCATCATAGCTATCTCATAGCATGTATAAATTATAAGCAACTAATTAACATGCTTCAACATATTTTCATATGGAAAATTTTATATCATGACATTTTATTACATATCATATCATATATGAATCATATATTTCAGCATTTCATTAAGCATATGACATTACTATCTCATAGTAAATTAATAATCATACATCATGCATTATTATTTTATTGAACCAATTAAGGATAGCTCTGATACCACTGAAGGGTTCTAGCATGTCATAATGGGCAGCGGAAGCTAGGGATTTTAAAATTTTCTTAATAAAGTCCCTATGCATGAAACCCTTTTAAGCCTAGATCACCTTAATGATTACAATCAAATAATATAAAATAAATACAGAATTAGTAGAATACCTCAAACGCTAATCCAAAGTGTACAATCTCTACGAGGCGTCCAAGTGTCCGCCCTCCAATGGTGATCCACACGAAAACTTGATCAAGACTTTAGCTCCAAAGACTTTTGATCCTTAATGCAGAATTCTTCTAAAGAACTCTAACGGCTTGCTTTCCTTCCTTTCTATTTTTCTTTAGCCTTCTAAAATCACTTCTAATCCTTTTGTCCTAATGAAGACCACCTTGTCTTGGCTTAGGACACACTAGAAACAATGTTAGAAAGAAAGAAACTAATGTAAGAAAGAAGGGATATGAGAGAGAGAGAGTTGGATTGATTTTCGATGATTTGAAAACACCGGGAGCATTCCCTATTTATAGATGGCGTACGGATGCATTGTAGCCATCCATTCATGCATGAAGAGGGGCGGGAGATCAAGGGATGTGTCATTTGATGAGAGGGCATATCAGAAGTAGTTAGGATAAGATGAAGTGCTTATGATATGGCGCTTCATCCTTATCCATTCCCTAAGCATCTCTTCATGAAATCCACCGTACTCATGCCTCTCTTCAATTCTTCTCACGCATGAAAAATAGGGAGCATTCTCAACCATTGATCAAGGCTAGATGATGATCCAAAGGCCCTTATTGGTGGCGCCATAAGAAAGAAGGAGAGAGAGAATGATGCGGTTGAAGGGAAAGCAGTTAGGATATGATGACGTGTCATCTTTATCCAATCCAAGTGGCACTTCTTCATGAGGCGCCATTCTAAATTCACCGTATTTCCTTCTTTCTCACGCCATCTGATGTTGATTAAGTCAATATCACAAGTCCATCACGAGATCATGATCTCCCATCATCCCATGATGAAGATCCAATGGCTCTAATCCATGGCGCCATCCATTTGATCCTTCTCTTCATCCAAATGTTGATCCAACGGTCAAAATTAAATGTTTTATCAAATCTAATCCAATTAGACTCAAATCAAGCCAATTTAGGTGCCAAATCTTGGCTAACCCATATTAGAATATGATCTAATCAAATTAGATCAATTAAGAATTAGATTCGAATCCAATTCGAATCAGATTCGAATCCAGTTCGAATCAGGAGCTAAGGTTTGTAACACCTGCTAGGATGTTTATCTTGCAAACATGATCTAATCCAATTAGACCCTTGATAAGTTTTCTTGTGTGTGACCCATTGGGTTCCATACTTAGCCAGCAATAGGTGTGAGTGCGAGTTGACCCAACTTGATTAGAACTCTTCTAATCGATTTAAGTCCAAACTGCGCGAACCCGAACTTAACAATTAGAATCCTTTCTAATTGATGATCGAATTAAACTCTTTAGTTCGATCAAACCTATAAGACAAGATTGACGTCTAGCAACATGTCATGTCTACCCGAAAAATATGGAATTTGGTGGAAATACCAAAAATACCCTTCAGTGGCAAGTTACCATGCAATTCAATCCTTTAATCAAACTGCATCCCAAATATGTATATGAGTATGAATATATGTCAAACTCAATTTCATATTCATATTTTTCTCAATCTTTTAATGATAATTCAAATAATGAAACATTAGAAACTCTTTCTAATTTTTATTCTGCTTTGATCAAAGGCTTCCTGAATTATCATATGATTAGAATAAATAGGATGCTATCTTCTCTTACTAGAAGTGATTAATTCCTTGTTGACCTACTCATAATCTTCGTACACAATCCACCATATCCAGAAGACCTCGTACATAACTTATTGTCATGAATGAGTGTAAACCAAAACATAGGTTCATATGCACAAGATACCATGGTGATCTCAGGTCAAAGGATCAGTTGCACAACTCCCACTAAGAGAATCATCTTTTGACATGTAAGTAAGACTTCATAAGATTTCTCTTTGTAGGTCAATTCAGTGAACTCATTCTTCTAATGAGCACCCATATCTTTGTATTAGTGTCTCCACACAAATGATTGTGAGATCAATCATCCTCTGCATCGAGCATACATAAGACATGCCAGTCTTTCCGGTAATCATTGATCCCCGACTCAATGTACCAATGACTGGGAATATTTAAGATTAGGATTTTAGGATTTTAAGTCTCACTAGTATGATCTCATCATAGTCTTAAAACCATTGCCCTAATCTAAGGAGTTTATCATAAATATAATCAACAGCATATGATAAAATATAATGCCTTTATTCATATTTAAATGTCATGTACATGATTTGGACAAATCAAAAGAAAAACCCTTCGCAATACATATTGCGATTGGCTTGTAGGGCATCTACTCTTTCATGTTTGTCTTCATAGCTTTATTTTAGCTTTAGCTCATACATTTGTGTGTTTTATTTTTTAATTAGACAAAAGTTTTAAAACACCCAATTCACCCCCCCTCTTGGGTGACCATCTCTGGGCAACAAGTGGTATCAGAGCAGGTGCTCTGTGTATTTCTTGAAAGACCTAACCGTCTTAGCCAAAGATCTAGATGGCAACACCCTTTAACAATGTTCCTGCTGAGGGGCAAGCAACCAATAGACCTCCACTCTTCAATGGGACAAATTATACCTATTGGAAGACTAGAATGAGAATCTTCATTCAAGCACAAGACTATGCCTTGTGGAGGGTTATAGTCAAGGGACCACAAGAATCATCACACATGGTTAATGGCATTCAAGTTCCCAAACCTGAGGAGGATTGGGATGAGAATGATGATAGGATGGCTCAACTCAATTCAAGAGCCATGAACTCATTATTTTGTGCTCTAGATGTAAATGAGTTTAATAGAGTCTCCACATGTAGTTCCGCTAAGAAAATATGGGATAGGCTTGAAGTTACCCACGAGGGTACAAATCAAGTCAAAGAGTCCAAAGTGAACATTCTAGTTCACAAATATGAGTTGTTTAAGATGGAACCCAATGAAACCATCACATGCATGTTTACACGCTTTACCGATATAATTAATGGTCTAAAGAGTTTCGGTAAATCTTATACTAATCCGGAACTTGTAAGTAAAATTCTCAGGTCTTTGCCAAAAGCATGGAAAGCAAAGGTCACGGCGATCGTAGAAGCCAAAGACCTCAACACCTTGGGGCTAGAACAACTTTTGGGCTCATTGATGACGCATGAGCTCACGATGAAGCAACATGAAGATGATTTGCCAAAGAAGAAGACAATTGCACTCAAGGCTACTTCGAGTGTGTGTGAAGAAGAAAGTAGTGAGAGTGAGGAAGAAAGTGAGGACGAGGACTTGGGTTTGATAGTTAGGAAGTTTAAAAAATTCATGAGGAAAAAGAAACCCTTTCCAAGGAAAAAGTTTGGAGGGAGAAATGATTGGAAAAAAGAAAAAGAAAAAGAAAGAGACCCAATCATATGCTACGATTGCAAGAGACCGGGACACATTCGTTCCGAATGCCCTCAACAAAAGAAGTTTTTTGGAAAGAAGAAGAAGAAGGCATTGAAGGCAACATGGGATGATAGTGACACATCATCCTCCGAGGAAGAGAAGGAAGAGACCGCCAATTTGTGCTTCATGGCATTCGAAGACGACGAGGTATGTCAAAACTCAACTATAAATTTTACTTTAGAAGAATTGTATGAAGCTTTTCAAGAACTTATGGGTGATTGTAGTATGTTAGGAGCAAAGAATAAAGAGTTAAAAGCCTCCAATCAAAAACTGAAAGAAGATATTGAAAACCTATTGATTGAGAAGGAGAGCGTTAAAAATATTAACACCATTGACCTAGAAAATAGAAACTTAAAACTTAGCATTGAAAATAAAACGGGAAAAACACTAATTAAGGAATTAAATCTAAAAGTAAAATCTCTACTCGATAATAATACCTCACTTGCACAAAATGTTGAATCCCTTAAAAAGGATAAGGAAGAACTAGTTAAAGAAAACTTAAATCTTAAGAATGAGGTACATAAATACAAACCAATTGTTGAAAAATTCACACAAAAGCTCTGAAAAATTAAATCTTATTCTTTCAAATCAAAGAGCTGTTTTTAACAAAGCCGGATTAGGATATAAAACTAACAAACAACAAAAGTATCTAAGAATTTCTTTGTAAAAGCAAAAGATGTAAAAACTGAAAAACCTACATGCTTTCATTGCGGAAAGAATGGACATAAAGCCTACTCTTGTATTCAAAGAAAGATCCAAACTAACAAGAGTACATTTGTGAAAGCTAAAAACATAACTAAAGTATGGGTACCTAAGGGAACCAACTACACTAACCACGAAGGATCCAAGAAAACTTGGGTACCTAAGAGCTTCACATAATCATTTTGCAGGTATGCCTTGCAGCCGGGAATAAAAGGAGAATGTGGTATCTTGATAGTGGTTGCTCAAGGCATATGACCGGTGACAAGAGTCTCTTCGTCACTTTGAAATCAAAAGAAGGAGGAGTAGTCACATTTGGAGACAATGCTAAAGGTCAAATCATTGGTGTTGGTAAAATCTCCATTTCATCCTCCTCTTTTATTGACAATGCATTGTTAGTTAATGGACTAAAACATAATCTATTAAGTATAAGTCAATTTTGTGACAAGGGATTTAAAGTGTCATTTGAATCATCACTATGCATAATTAGTAGTCCATTTGACAATGAGATCATACTCACAGGACATAGGCATGGAAATGTTTACATGGTTGATCTTGATGATCTTACCATGAAGGATGGCCAATGTCTTGTAGCCATGAGTCCCAAAGTCAATGAGACTAGTTGGTTATGGCATCGTAGGTTAGGACATGCTAGCATGGATTTAATTTCTAAATTGATTACAAAAGATCTAGTCAAAGGACTACCAAAGATAGATTTTGAAAAGAACAAAATTTGTGCTGCATGTCAATTAGGGAAACAAACGAGAAGCTCTTTCAAGTCTAAAAACATAGTCTCAACAACAAAATCCTCAGAACTAATCCACATGGATTTGTTTGGACCCACTAGAACTGCTAGTCTAGGGGGTAAGAAATTTGGTCTTGTAATTGTTGATGATTTTTCACGTTTTACATGGGTTTCATTTCTTGCATATAAAGATGAGTCCTTTCTCGCTTTTATCAAGTTTCATAATAGAGTTTCGAATGAACTCAATCTTAAACTAAAAGCAATTAGGAGTGATCATGGTACCGAGTTTGAAAATCAGCACTTTGAAAAGTTTTGTGACGAAAATGGTATCAATCACAATTTCTCGGCACTTAGGACACCCCAACAAAATGGGGTGGTAGAAAGGAAGAATCGCACACTAGCAGATATGGCTCGTACCATGTTGTGCGAATCGGATCTACCAAAATATTTTTGGGCTGAAGCAATAAATACTGCATGTCACATTTTAAACCGTGCATTAGTTAGATCCATCTTGAAGAAAACACCTTATGAGTTAATAAAAGGTAAGAAACCAAATATAAGCTATTTTCATGTTTTCGGTTGTCGATGCTTTATTTTAAATAATGGAAAGGACAATCTAAGCAAATTTAGTGCTAAATCAGATGAGGGGATCTTCTTAGGTTATTCCTCATCTAGTAGAGTATACAGGGTCTTCAACAAGAGAACTCTCGTTGTTGAAGAATCCATTCATATTGTTTTTGATGAAGCTAATGGAGATTCTTCTAGAAAAGAAGAAGATGGTGATGCAGGTATATTTGAAGACCGAATGAAGGAATTCTCCATACAAGACAAACAACAAGAGGATGAGATCAAAGAAGATACAATTCAGCAAGATGAAGAAGAAGACCAACCTCCATTGAGAAATCAAGATCTTCCTAAGGAATGGAGGTATGCACATGGTCATCCAAGGGATCTAATCCTTGGTGATCCCTCACAAGGGGTAAGGACAAGATCCTCTCTAAGAAATACTAGTAATTATCTTGCATTCGTTTCACAAATCGAGCCTAAATCACTAGAAGAAGCTGAAAAAGATGATAATTGGATGAATGCTATGCAAGAGGAATTAAACCAATTTGAAAGAAATAAAGTTTGGACTTTAATGAAAAGACCCCCTAATGTTTCAATTATAGGCACCAAATGGGTATATAAAAATAAACTAGATGAAGATGGAATAGTAATAAGAAACAAAGCTAGGCTAGTGGCCAAAGGCTATAATCAGGAGGAAGGAATAGATTTCGATGAAACTTTTGCTTCTGTTGCTAGGTTAGAAGCTATTAGACTACTTTTGGCATATGCATGCTTCATGGATTTTAAACTCTATCAAATGGATGTAAAAAGTGCGTTTTTAAATGGTTATATAATGGAGGAAGTTTATGTAGGACAACCTCCAGGTTTTGAAAATCACTTACATCCAGATTATGTGTATAAATTGCATAAAGCATTGTATGGACTTAAGCAAGCCCCTAGGGCATGGTACGAAAGATTAAGTAATTTCCTAATTGAAAACAAATTTAAGAGAGGAAATGTAGACAAAACCCTCTTCATTAAAAGAAAAGGAAATGACTTACTGCTTGTACAAATTTATGTGGATGATATAATTTTTGGTGCTACTAATGATAGCCTTTGTCAAGAGTTTGCCAAGCTTATGCAGGGAGAATTTGAAATGAGCATGATGGGTGAGCTCAACTTCTTCCTTGGGCTACAAATAAAACAATCAGAGGAAGGCATCTTCATCAGTCAGTCCAAATATGTCAAGGAAATGTTGGAAAAATTCAAGATGAAGGATGCAAAGGAAATCAGCACACCCATGGGCTCAAGTTGCAAGCTTGACAAAGATGAAAAAGGTAAAAGTATAGACTGCAAATTGTACAGAGGTATGATAGGCTCATTACTTTACCTTACTGCTAGTAGACCAGATATATTATTTAGTGTTTGTATGTGTGCTAGATACCAAGCATGTCCTAAGGAATCACACTTGCAAGCTGTTAAAAGAATTTTTAGATATCTGGTAGGGACATCTAATATAGGCTTATGGTATTCTAAACAATCTGACATAAATTTAATTACTTATTCCGATGCTGATTTTGCCGGGTGCAAACTCGACAGAAAAAGCAAGTGGCACATGTCAATTCTTAGGTGCTAATTTGGTTTCCTGGTTTAGCAAGAAACAAAATTCAGTTGCCTTGTCCACAGCTGAGGCTGAGTACATTGCAGCTGGAAGCTGTTGTGCCCAAGTTCTTTGGATTAAGCAACAACTTGAAGACTTCGGTATCAAAATGGATAATATACCAATTAAATGTGATAATACAAGTGCAATTAATTTAACAAAAAATCCTGTCCAACACTCTAAGTCAAAGCATATAGAGATTAGGCATCATTTTATTAGGGATCATGTGCTGAAAAATGATGTGATGATTGAATATGTATGTACTGAAAATCAATTGGCCGATATCTTTACAAAGCCCCTTTGTAAAGATAGATTCAACTTCTTAAGGAATGCTTTGAGCTTGTATGATCCTAGCAAATAAATTGAACTTGTATTGCATTGCTTTGCTACTCAAACTAGTAATCCACCTCAAGGTAAACATAAGTGAAAGCATGAATTCATCTAAGCTAAATGACGAACTGTTTGACTTTCCGGAGGATGGTTACCCTCCCTTGGACTCTTCATGGAGATATTTTCAGAGCCTATTTCATAGGTATTCGAAATTTGGTCAAACATTCCTCATTTCAATATTAATAATTCAAAAATCATTATCAAATTATTATAGGATGTATTATTAAGGGGGAGGATCACAAACAAATTCACTCTGTGTTTATCAAAAGAAATCATGTTGACTAGGGTGATTAAATAAAAAAATTGGGAAAAGATAGAATTCAGTCTGAAATTTTTCAGTGCCGGAGACGTCTCTGGCAAATCGCAGAGACGTCCCCCCAGGCGAGACGTCTCGCCTTAGTCGCAGAGACGTCTCGGGGACCGAACGAGGGTTTTTAAAATAGGTCGAAATATCTCGAGCCGACCCGAGCTTTCCCTTTCATCCCCGACAAAAACAAAAACCCTAGCCTCCATTTTTCTCCAACACAAACCCTAACCTCTTTCTTCTCATTTCCCTAGGATTTCCATTCAATGGCACCCAAAAGAGCTAGGAGGACTGGTGGGAGGCATCCTAGGGCAGCGGCCGACGGTGAGGAACGGAGGGAAGAACCTTCCGCGCCGTCTCCTCCGATTGCTCCGCCGACCACAACCATTTCCTGTGCAAATCGCACAGTGACAACCGGGAGGTACATAGATTTTCATTTTCTAGATAATGAGGGGTTCTCTATTGGAGAGAGACTCCGAGCCCAAGGGTGGGAGCACCTTTGTACCCTCAATACCTCGACCTACCCCGGCCTTGTTAGAGAAATGTTTAGTAATATGGCTTTAGGGGACTTAGGGTACACTGCATATGTCCGGAGGACATTAGTAGAAATTAATGAGGACATCTTATCCACTGTTTTGCAAATCCCTAAGGATGGTGAGGCTCCAACCTCACATCCCCAAAGGGAAATAGCCCTAAACTTACTTTTAGGACGAGAGGACTGCGGCCCTCTTGATGTAGTGAACTCACAAGACCTAAATGCCGAGATGAGATTACTTTTAAGTATTGTCAACCGGGTCTTGTTTCCTAAAACCGGTCGCTTCGATTTTGTTTCGGAGCGAGATTTAGTTATCATGCACCATATCCTACTAGGGATTCCTCTAAACCTCTCTAGACTCATGTTAAACTACATTGCTCTATGTCATAGGTATTCTAGGTTTAGTATACCCTATGGCATGATATTTACCCTAGTATTTAAACACTTTAAGGTTCACATTCCCGAAAATGAACCTGCAAAACCCTTGAGAAACACCGACTACTATAATGAGGGCACAATGCGAAGAATGGAGTTTCAAAAGGTAGATGGGTCTTGGGTCAAGGTACCAAAAAGAAAAGCTCAAACCCTAGAGCCTGAGATCCCACATCAGGAGTCTGACCACCACTCTCCTCCACCCAGCCACATGGATTTCCCTGATATACCCTCCAGCTCAGCTGGACCTTCCATATCCATGCCACCACCTCCTCCAGTCAGTGGGCCCTCCTTCCTATCAGAAGACCAGATGCGTACCTTAGCATCAGTCATTTGCCAGCAGATGAGGGAGGAAATGAGATCCATGATCTCTACTGAGTTGGGCCCCATCAGAGCTTCACATGAAGGGCTTCTACAAGAGCTGAAGGAAATTAGAGCTCAAATTGAAGCTACAACGCAAGAAATAGTTGGTGTGGGTGCCACCCAAACAATCAGATCAATTGAGCTAAAGGACAGCTTGAAGACCATTTCAAAGAGTCTTAAAGAGTTGACAAGCCCAGGAGGAAATGTGGGCACCTTGGTTGCCCAACTTAGTGGAAGAATTGAAATGGCAACCATAGAATTTGAAGCACTCGTGGCAGCCTTCCATAAGTCACAGGGAGATCAGTTCAAGACCCTAACGGATTCAATCAATGCATTTATAGATGCAGCTTGTAGGGCTTATGAGCAACGTCGCCGATAAGGGACTTTTTGTAGACATCTAGGGATCTTCTTTTTGTATACCCTAGGCTATTTTGAAACACTTTGTAGTAGAAATCAATACTTGTAATGATTTCTTCTTTTAACTATGTACTGACTTCAAAGGTTTACAATGATACATGAATACAATTTCTTTTGAAACCTTGTGTATGTGCTACTGTGTATGTGATTCTGTGACTGTGTATGTGTTTCTTGTGATGTGCCATAAAAATCTCATAACATACCTTAAGTATTCAAATTCAACACAACTTATCCATGCATATGACACAGGGGGAGCACATCTTGTGATAACTATGTTAAACAAAAAGAGGAGTCTGAAATGAATTCCAAAACAAAGAGGGAGTGATATGAATGACTAAAATTCTTTAATAGAAATAACTTGGACAGGGGGAGCACAACCTGAATCTCCTTGAGTAGTTCATGGAAGGATAATTTGTCCCCTTCATTGTTGATGACAAAAAGGGGGAGTAGATATATAGAAGGAGGAGTAGAACCAAGAGTAGAACCAATATGGATATTAGATACATTGGAATGCAAAATACGAAATTCATACTCCAAAGTTGAATTAGAAAAGATAAAATTGAAAAATATTGGCTTTTAGATAATTGCCCTTCTGGAAAAGAAAGGGGGAGTCAAAAAGAACTTAGCTTTCAAATTTTAACTTAATTCAAATTCAGTTGATATGCTAAAATTGCTTAAGAGCTATAAAGATCAATCTTATGCATAATGATAGAACTGAAAATTGACTATTTTGAATTATGCACACTGTATCTAGCTCTAATCAAAACATTATGCTTGTACATCTGATCAAATACTGTGTATATGTTTAAATTTCGAATTTTGCATATACTCAGTGTTTTGTCATCATCAAAAAGGGGGAGATTGTTGACCCCCTAATGGATTTTGATGAATACAAAACACTAGAGTATAATTCCATTTATCTTAACAATTTAATTGAGGATTTCATGTATTTTATTAAGAATATTGTTAAGAAATGTCTAGGCAAGTTCCCATGATTTTTTAAGGACTTATTGAAGAATTTTTGAGATGAAAGAAAAAGTTCAGGGACAGCCGAGACGTCTCCGGGTTGTCTCAGAGACGTCTCTGGCATAAACAGGAAGAACTGGCACGTCTGGAGACGTCCCCGGCACCTGCCGAGTCGTCCCCGCGATAGCGGAGTCGACTCTCTTAGTAGCGGAGTCGACTCTCTCAGTGGCGGCAGAAAGGCAGTTTTCAAGAGATATGCGCGAGACGTCCCCACCGTACGCGGAGTCGTCCCCGCAAGTAAAAAGCAGACTTCCCGAGTCATCCCCGAGGTAGCGGAGTCGGCTCTCTCAGGGTTTTCCAGAGGATGTCATTTTCGGTGATAAGGCAGCGGAGACGTCCCCTGAAAGAGCGGAGTCGACTCTCTCAGAGAATTCCAGAAGATATGTTTTTCGGAGTTATAACAGCGGAGTCGTCCCCAAGGCAGCGGAGTCGTCCCCATGCAAAAAGTGCAAACAAGCCGAGACGTCCCCGTAAAGTACAGAGACGACCCTCTCAGAAAAACAGAAAAACAAGGATTCAAACGATACAATTCCAGAGTCATCCCCGTAAAGTGCCGAGTCGACCCCAAACAAAGTGAAAAGTAAATTTATACAGCCGAGATGTCTCGCGTTGAAGCGGAGACGTCTCCGGAGCACCTGGGACGCGATTGACAACTTTCGCAGGTTTGGTTTGAATTTCAAATCTCTTTTACTTTATCTCTAACGGCTATATTTGCTTTTTGGGCTATAAAAGGGACCTCTTAAGTGCTTCTCAACAACTCTTCACCAACCCAAAAGCTAGATCATTTAAGAGAGAAGCAAGAGAGAGAAGTTCAAGGGAGTGAGTGCATTCAAGTGAAGAAATCAAGTGCTTTCAAACTTCCCAAGTGATTTCAAGCTCAACCACTCTCTTCCGCTCGGGATTCAAAGCTCATACTCAAGCCTACGCGATCCACATCGGAAGAATCATCATTTCCCACGCTTCCAACGGCAAAAGGATTCTTCCGGGTTCTATTGTTTATCATTGTCATATTTGCTTATTTAGAGCTTTTCAATCCTTTGTAAAACCTTTCATTGTGGTGCTTGTTCCAGTCAAGGGACTTGGAACAAGGGAAAGGCGTCCCAAGCCTAAGTGAAATTGGGGGTTATAGGGTTTGTTGTTAGCCCGGTGTAAAACAACGAGTTGGGTAGTGAACTCGCAAAACTACCGTACTGTAATCGTGGATTATAGTGAAAATTCCCAAAGGTGCTTTGGGGAGTGGATGTAGGAGCAGTGGAGGCTCCGAACCACTATAAAAGCTTGTGTTTGCGATTATTTGTCTTCATAGCTTTATTTTAGCTTTAACTCATACATTTGTGTGTTTTATTTTTTAATTAGACAAAAGTTTTAAAACACCCAATTCACCCCCCTCTTGGGTGACCATCTCTGGGCAACAGAGTAGAGAGAGTGTAAGAGACAAAGCAGCAACCAACACAAACACAAGCAGTTTTATAGTGGTTCGAAGCTAACCTTTGCTCCTACGTCCACTCCCCAAGCTACACTTGGAAGTTCACTATAATCCCTTGGATTACAGCCGGTTGTTTTACAAGCTCAAAATCCAACTTGTTGTTTTACGAGATCACAATGAACTCGGTCGGTTTTTACAGGCTCACCGACTAGAACCACCCGATTGTTTTTTCGGGATCACAATCGAACCCTTACACCGTTGGTTTTACCCTCGGCTCACCAACAAACCTTAACTTACGGTGCCATAACCAACTTGCATCATTAAGCTTAGTATTACTAGCTACTAAGCAAGGATTATTTTTGTCAAGATCTTCAAGATCTACTACGTACACATTACCACGTCTTATTCCTTTGAATACTAAGCTATTGTCACTTGAGTTGGTTATGATGCAAAGAGTTGGCTTAAACAGAACATCAAACCCTCTATCACATAATTGACTTACGCTAAGTAAGTTATGCTTAAGACCATCTACAAATCATACATTATCAACAAAGGTTGAAGAGGTGATTTGTACTTTACCTATACCAACGATGTGACCTTGGTTGTTGTCTCCAAATGTCACAGCACCTCTCTTTTTAGGCTCTAGGGTGAAGAATTGTTCCTTATCACCTGTCATGTGTCTTGAGCAGCCACTATCCAAGTACCAACAGTTTTTGTCGACTTTGGCTGCAAGACACTCCTACACAAGGAAATCATACAAATTTAGGTACCCAAGTTTTCTTGGGTCCTTCAAGGTTAGTAATGTTGGTTCCTTTTAGAACCCAAACCTTTTTAATTTTTCTTTTAGCTTCTCCTTTCCTATGGTCACACACATTAGCTTTATGCCCTACTTTTCCACAGCAAAAACAGATTATATTCTTAGTTTTACTTTCCCCTGCTTTCACAAAAAAAATTTTAAGGAGTTTTTGCTTATTCTTAGGTTTATACCCTAAACCAGCTCTATTAAACACAGCTCGTTGATTATTAAGTATCATTTTCAATTTTTTAGAGCTATATGTAAACTTTTCAACAATAGATTTGTATTTTTCAAGTTCTTTTATTAGCTTTTGTTTTTCTGTTTTCAGTATGTTTAAGTCTTTTGTGAGATTATCTTTTATAGTTTGTTTACCGTTTTTAAGTTCTGAAATTTTTTTGGTTAGTTTTTCGTTATCTTTAAGTAAGGTATTAGTTTTTTGAATTAACATTTGGTTGTTTGTTTTAAGTTCTAAATTTTCTTTAATGATACAATCCTTGTCCTTAGTTAATTTATCGTATTTATAGAAGTGAGATTGAATAGTTAGTTTTAGTTCTTTATTCTTAAGATTTATTGTCTTATATTCATCCATTAGTTCATTAAAAGCATCATACAATTCATCAAAGGTAAAATCTAAATGCGTTTCAGATGTTACCTCATTTTTATTTGCTATAAAACAAAAGTTGGCCTTTTCCTCTTGTTCCTCATCCGATGATGATGATGATGAATCGGAGTCCGTCAAAGTGGAGATGAGGACTTTCTTTTTCTTAAATTTGCTGGCCTTCTTCAGCAAGAGACAATCAACTCTGAAATGTCCCAGTTTCTTGCATTCATAGCATCCGATTCCTTCATTTTTCCTTTCCTTACCTTTATCCTTGTAGTAGAAACTTGAGGGACCTCTCCTCTGATGAAAGGACTGTTAGATGTATGCCCTAGAAGCCAATCTGGCTGACACATTGTTAATTCTAGGGACATAATTTTGTACTTGACTATGTATTATTGAATAAATAAGAGGCATCTTTTTATTCATATTGTTTATGTATCTATGAATCGTCCAAGAATTAATAAGATGATGATGCGTATTCTTAAGAGTTAAGAATTTGAGCCATGCATCATTGGTGATTAAAATCTGAATGCTCCTGATCAATGGATCATCACAAGGACGGTGATCGATCCGATCAGTGCACACATTGCTTTCCTTATGGATGGACGAGACTCGAGTCCACAGTGTGGCGACACTGAAGTAATAGTGCAGGTGCTTGTTATGAACAAGGGTACTGAGCATGACCAAGACAAGAAGTCACTTGGATGTCTATCCACTCGTCAGTGACTTGCTTGATGTTGCAGTAGTGTGACTGGTCCTTTGACCTGCGATGCTTTGGCTACTCACAGTGAGGTTATTGTAGTTTGGCTGCACATATACATGGTCTCTAGCCATATGGGTCCATGCAGTGTAGATTGGCTGCAGTAGGTTCACTGTAGGAGTAGGGTATGCACCTACAAGGAATCTATCGACCTTGATAGATAAGAAGAGATCCTATGTGATTTATAAGACTGAGTTCGTAAGACCTCGGCCGTAGTGGAGAAAGAGTTTTTCACTCTCGAACTTAAGTCGAATAAATCTTGACATATGACAGACGAAGGGGTTTGACGAGTTATCCATGACCTCCGTCCTGTAGGGATCCACGATAGAAGGACTGTATCACATGATAACTGCACCTAGAGGTTCATCATTCTATTCTGCTGGGTAGCCACTACATGCTGCTAGGTGTCACTAGTGGATGATGAGGCTCATAGGGATTATCTTGATGATCGAAAAATCCTAATGAGTAGAGTTGGAATCGTTCCGACCCATTGAAAGAAGTTTTCAATGATATTGTGATAGAGATCACAATATATCTCACTACCAGTCAGAGTAGAACCTATGGGGTCACACACACTAGAAGCATTGACCGATCCGATGGTTGAATCGTGATTAGGAATCACAAGTAATCAATTCGATTGATAATAAGTTGAAGAAGGAACAAAGGGAATTGATTAATTGGACTTAAAACAAGAGTCCTACTTGGAGTAGGATTCGTAGAGTTCTAATTGAATTAGGACTAGAAATCCTACTTGGACTGGGAATCCTATTTGGAGTAGGACTAGGATTCCTACTTGGAGTAGGATTCCTATAATCCTAATTAGATTAGGAGTTTTGAATTAAATTTGGATTCCTACTTGGAGTTGGATTCCTAGAGTCCTAATCGGACTAGGACTTTGAATTCAAATTAGAATCCTAATTGGATTAGGATTAGAATTAAACAAGTTCTAATTGGATTAGGATTTCTTAAGTCCTAATTAATTATTAATCCAATGAATCAAGATGACTCCTAATTAGATTAGGATTGAAGAGTTCAATTGAGTCATGGTTCATTCAAGTTCTAATTGGATTAGGACTAGCATATATTGAACCCAATTGATTCATGATTTGGACTAAACCAAATAGGAGCCCTAGATGTCTTTAAAAGGCTTTGAAAGGAGGTGCCCTAATGATATGTGAAGCCCTCCTTCTCTCCAACTCGTGGCCACCCTTCTCCCCTCTTGTTTTCAGCCACCATCAGCAAAAAGGTGAGAAGAAGAAAGCTTGGCGGCAGCCTCCTCCCTCCTCCTTTGCTTCATCCAACGCAGGGGAAAGAAAAGGGCTGCAAGGTGCTTTGATTCTTCTTCAAGATCCCTCCTTCTTCTTCCTCCTCCGAAGCACAATCAAGAGTTGATTGAAAGGGAGGTGATCAGCCTTCAAAAACATATCTCTGCAAGGGAGCTAGCACCCCAGGGAGATTGGAAAGTTTGGATCGGTTTCTGCTTCGTGTGGATACCCGTAGAGGCCGGACACTTGAACGGCTTCAAGCGAACCTTCATCCAAAAACCACGATCATCAGTTTGCGGTGATCATCTACCCGCACAAGGTGAAGATCTGATCTTCTAATGTTATTTAAAAATTTTTAATCCTTATCTATCTACGAACGGTTTTTAAACAACGTTCATGCGATGAACGGTTGATCCCGCGCATGCCTCTTCCGCTGCATCTGAATTTTTTTTGAATTTTCTACGGCATGGGCGGGTTCCTAACAGTGGTATCAAAGCCTAGGCATCGTAGATTAAGGTAAGGATTAATTATTAATAGGCTTATTAGATCTGAAATTTAAATGCTTATGCATGCTGAAAATTTTCTGCATGCAGATTTTTTCTAGGGTGCTAATTTTTGCATGCTGATTTTTATGTGATAAAAGGATGATTCTAATTGCATTGTTAATGGGATTACAAAGTTTAGAATCACAATTAGCATGATCAGCAACCTATGTCATGAGATAATCAATTAGATTTCAGATCTAAAAATTATAATTGCTGCATGTGGTGATTATCATAGGATTCAAACCCTTTTGGTATCAAATGTAATGACCTGCGATGTGATCTGTAATGTCATGTAATTTTTCAGATGTTTGCATGCATCTTATTTGATGTTTTGAGAGGCCTGCGTGCCTCCTAAAAGGAGATGTAATTTATTATTATTTTTATTTTACATCTGGTTGTATTTCTGTGATGTGATGTACGTCAACGATTAAGTTGAAGACAAGGCATGAGATGAACGGCGATCTAAGCGGTTGATGGCGATTGGATCAAGAGTTGATCAAGGATCGAATCAAGGAGGCTTGGAACCAATTCAAGAGTTGAAGACCAATTGATCGATTAACGTGCATGTGCTTGTAATATGACCTAATTAGAATCCATGATCATCACCTATTTAAGGTTTAGCTTTATTTGATGTTGCGATTATAACTACCTGTGATGTGCCGTTTGCATGTGATGTGAATGAGAGCGGGGTAGATAGGTTTACATGTGATGTAGCAAACCCAATTGAGACCTAAATTAAAACCTCCTCAATCAAGTCGAGAGTGAACCAACATGAGCGAGTCATATTAGATTAATTGATCTAATTGGTGTCTAGGAAAGCATGAAAGGTGGTTACTTAATTAGGACCTTACTTTCTTAGTAAGGGGAGCCTCCCACCTGCTTACCTGGCCAATTGTTCGATTACCTCTTATGAAGAGCTCAAGTTGCAAATACTAAGACCTGATTAACCAATATTAAGTCAATAGGTCTTCCACTGTAGTAGAGCTGCTAAGGTCTTTCTGATGTTGATTTGTCTCGGCTGGATACAGTGGTCAAGTTGCATCGGGGGGCTGGACCTCTCTATAGACATGAGATGTTGTAGGGTAAAGGTGGGGTTGGGCACCAATAACTGTTAGGTGAGGACCCAATGACGACTTTATTCCTACGGTTATACGGTGGGTCTGACTTAACTAAGAAATGGGACCAATAACTGTTAGGTGAGGTCTTCATGGCTTAGAGACCAAGTTGCACTGCAACATGCTTGAGAAGCATTGTACAAGAGTTGTACACTCATCCATCTATGTGTCACCAATAACTGTTAGGTGAGGTGCCATGTAGATTGGTGAGACCGCAGTACCTACTAGAAACCCTAGTCGCGTAGGATTTCCGTTTTCTTACCAGGGGAGTGTAAGAAATTCGAGAAAATAGTGGGAGGTACATTTGTTCTAAAAGTCCTTAGAACAGATTAAGGATCAAGTACAAAAGTCTAACTAGAATCTTACTCTCTGCAGATCAGCCTCAAACCCTTTGACCCGTATTCTTGAGACCAACCGATTGACTGAAACCAATTACAAGGACTGGCTAAGAAACCTCAAAATTGTTTTGAACTGTGAGAAAATAGGCTACATACTCGATTCAGATATCCCCACACTACCAACACGTACTACTGATGTTCAGCGTGAGATGCATCAAAAGTGGATGGATGATGACATTAGAGTCAAGTGCTATATGATAGCATCCATGTCCAATGAACTCCAATGCCAGCATGAAAATATGAAGACTGCTAGGGACATACTGGCACACCTGCAAGAGTTGTATGGTGAGCAGAGTCGCACAGCTCGTTTTGAAGTGTCCAAGAGGCTCTTCAAAGCAAAGATGCGCGAGGGGCAGTCTGTCCATGATCACGGTCTGACTATGATCAAGGACCTAGAGGAGCTTGAGAAGCTCGGTATGAACATGCACAAGGAATTGCAAGTAGATCTGATCCTTCAATCCCTACCTGATTCATTTGGACAGTTTATAGTAAACTACCACATGAATAAGATTGAATGCACTAAGACTGAACTGATAAATATGTTGGTAACTGCTGAGGGAGCCTTGAAAGGTTCAAGGGGCAATGTCCTTGCTGCTGAGTTGACTTCTGGTTTCAAGAGAAAGTCTACTTAGAAGAAAAAGAAGCCTGCTAAGAAGCAGAAGAAAGACAAGAAACCAAAGAAGGAAGTTCAAAAGAAAAAGGCTAATGACAAAGAAAAATGTTTCCACTGCAATGTCGACGACCATTGGAAGAGAAACTGTCCTTCATACCTCGAGAGCCTGAAGAACAAGAAAGGTGACACACCTTCAGAAGGTATAGAATTGCTCATAATTGAAACTAATCTAACAGTTTCTTCTACTTCTAGTTGGGGTATAGATTCTGGTTCTAGTGCTCATTTGTGCACTACCATGCAGGGTCTAAAGGAAAGTAGAAGGCTGGCGGAAGGTGCGGTAACCCTTCGGGTTGGCAACGGGGCAAAAGTTACTGCTGTGGCTGTGGGCACCTACCATCTGCGACTACCATCTGGTTTTAGTTTATTACTTAGAGACTGCTATTATGTACCTGCTGCTAGCAGAAATTTGATTTCTGTTTCATATCTAGCACAGGAAGGTCATGTTTTTATATTTGACAAAGACATCTGTTCTATTTATTTCAGAAATAAAATAGTCGCACGTGGTTTTATGATTGACAGTCTCTATCATTTGCATATGGATGTATCTGTAAATGTGTCTGAGCAAGAAGTGAGTGCCAAAGGATCCAAGAGATCTAGGGATGAGATAAACCAAAAATATTTGTGGCACCTCAGGCTTGGCCATATTGGAGAGGACAGAATGAACAAAATGGATAAAGATGGGCTTCTCGGCTCATTGACTTCCAAGTCATATCCAGTTTACGAGTCCTGTCTTCAAGGAAAAATGGCTAGATTGCCCTTTGTAGGACATGGGGAGAGGACCACTGAAATACTTACCCTAGTACATACAGATGTATGTGGCCCATTCGATGTGCTAGCCAGGGGACGTTATTCGTACTTCATTACCTTTACCGATGATTATTCACAGTATGGGTATGTGTATCTTATGAGACACAAATCTGAATCTTGTGAAAAGTTCAAAGAGTTCAGAAATGAAGTAGAAAAACAAACTGGAAAACCTCTTAAGGCTCTTCGATCAGATCGAGAAGGAGAATACTTTAGTAGAGAATTCCGGGACTATCTCAAGGACAATGGCATAGTCTCACAATGGACTCCTTCGGGTACACCTCAACTCAACGGAGTGTCAGAGAGAAGAAATCGGACTCTATTGGATATGGTCCGATCCATGATGAGCTTCACTGATCTACCAATGTTTCTTTGGGGAGATGTCTTACTTACCGCAGTATATCTACTGAATAGAGTTCCCTCTAAATCCGTTCCTACCACACCGTATGAGATATGACATGGTAAGAAACCAAGTCTTGGTCATCTCAAGATTTGGGGATGTCCGGCCCACGTCAAAATACTACAGGCGGACAAACTAGAGGCTAGGACCATAAGTGCTCGTTTTATAGGATATCCTAAAGAGTCATTAGGATACAATTTTTACGTCTCAGAGGATCACAATGTGTTTGTGAGCCGTCATGCCATCTTCTTGGAAAACCAGTTTATCCTTGATAGAGGCAGTGGGAGGAAAATTGAGCTTAAAGAGAAAGTCTCTGAAAAGCAACGAGTCATGGATCCTATAGAACCCATTCATACAGAGCCAGTACATGTTGTCCCTCCTCCACCTCGTAGATCTAGTAGGGTCTCCCATCCTCCCGATAGATACTTAGGTATACTAGAAGAGGATACCGAGGAAATGTTCCTAGTGGGAGATAGGGATCACATACAGGATCCCAAAACCTACAACGAGGCGATATCTGATATCGATTCCGAGATATGGCTGGAAGCTATGAAGTCAGAGTTAGACTCCATGCATTCCAACCAAGTCTGGACTCTAGTAGATCCACCAGAAGGTATTGTACCTATTGGATGCAAATGGATCTACAAAAGAAAAATAGATTCGGATGGAAAGGTAGAGACCTATAAAGCAAGGCTAGTGGCGAAAGGGTATAGTCAACGCGAAGGCATTGACTATCAGGAGACCTTTTCACCTGTAGCCATGCTAAAATCCATCCGAACATTGCTTGCCATTGCAGCATTTCATGATTATGAAATCTGGCAGATGGATGTGAAAACTGCTTTTCTGAATGGATATCTTGATGAAGATATCTATATGGAACAGCCTTTGGGTTTCACTTCCAGTGATGGAGATCACAAGGTCTGCAAGCTGCAAAGGTCCATCTATGGACTAAAACAAGCATCTCGGAGTTGGAACACTTGTTTCGATGATGCAATCAAAACGTTTGATTTCATAAAAAATGAAGAGGAACCGTGTGTTTACAAAAAGGTTAGTAGGAGTGCTGTCGTTTTTCTCGTACTATATGTAGACGACATCCTCCTGATAGGAAATGATATTTCCATGCTAACCTCGGTCAAGGTCTGGTTGTCAAAAGAGTTCTCCATGAAAGACCTTGGGGAAGCATCCTATATTTTGGGAATAAAGGTCTATAGAGATAGATCTAAAAGGATGCTTGGCCTATCATAGAAGATGTACATAGAGGAAGTGCTGAAAAGGTTCAGCATGGAAAACTCTAAAAGGGGTCTCTTACCCCTAAGGCATGGAATTCATCTCTCCAAGAAGATGTGCCCCAACACATCTGAAGAGATTCAACGCATGAGCAAGATCCCCTATGCATCAGCAATAGGGAGCCTCATGTATGCCATGCTATGTACACGACCTGATATAGCCCTTGCTGTGAGTGTCACAAGTAGATATCAGTCGAATTCAGGTGAAGAACACTGGACAGCTGTGAAGAATATTCTTAAGTACTTGAGAAGAACTAAAGATTTATTCTTGGTCTTTGGAGGATCATCAGAGTTAAAGGTAGAAGGGTACATAGATTCAGACTTCATGACTGATGTCAATGATAGGAAGTCAACATCTGGATATGTGTTCTTATGCAATGGTGGTACGGTGAACTGGAAAAGTTCTAAACAACCGATCATTGCTGATTCTACTATGGAAGCTGAATACATCGCCGTCTCTGAAGCTGCTAAAGAAAGCTTCTGGTTCAAGAAATTCATTGCAGAGTTGGACGTGATGACATCAGATGCCATAACACTCTACTGCGATAATAATGGCGCCATAGCTCTTGCTAAGGAGCCAAGGTCTTATCAGAAGTCCAAGCACATAGAGCGGCGCTTCCACCTCATACGCGACTATGTTGAGAAGAAGTATGTCGAGGTGCAGAGAGTAGACTCCGCGGACAACGTGGCAGACCCATTCACTAAGCAGCTGAGTCAGCAAAAGACTGAAGCCCACCTTGAGAAGATGGGCCTAAGATATATGACCAATTGGCTTTAGTGCAAGTGGGAGATTGTTAGATGTATGCCCTAAAAGCCAATCTGGCTGACACATTGTTAATTCTAGGGACATAATTTTGTACTTGACTATTTATTATTGAATAAATGAAAGGCATCTTTTTATTCATATTGTTTATGTGTCTATGAATCGTCCAAGAATTAATAAGATTATGATGCGTATTCTTAAGAGTTAAGAATTTGAGCCATGCATCATTGGTGATTAATTTCTGAAGGCTCCTGATCAATGGATCATCACAAGGACGGTAATCGATCCGATCAGTGCACACATTGTTTTCCTTATGGATGGACGAGACTCGAGTCCACAGTGTGGCGACACTAAAGTAATAGTGCAGGTGCTTGTTAAGAACAAGGGTACTGAGCGTGACCAAGACAAGAAGTTACTTGGATGTCTATCCACTCGTCAGTGACTTGCTTGATGTTGCAGTAGGGTGACTAGTCCTTTGACCTGCGATGCTTCGGCTACTCACAGTGAGGTATTGTAATTTGACTGCACATATACATGGTCTCTAGCCATATGGGTCCATGCAGTGTAGATTGGCTGCAGTAGGTTCACTGTAGGAGTAGGGTATGCACCTATAAGGAATCTATCGACCTTGATAGATAAGGAGAGATCCTATTGATTTATAAGACTGAGTTCGTAAGACCTCGGCCGGGGCAGATTGCATAGTGGAGAAAGAGTTTTCCACTCTCGAACTTAAGTCGAATAAATCTTGACATATGACAGACGAAGGGGTTTGACGAGTTATCCATGACCTCCGTCCTGTAGGGATCCACGATAGAATGACTGTATCACATGATAACTGCACCTAGAGGTTCATCATTCTATTCTGCTGGGTAGCCACTACATGCTGCTAGGTGTCACTAGTGGATGGTGGGACTCATAGGGATTATCTTGATGATCGATAAACCCTAATGAGTAGAGTTGGAATCGTTCCGACCCATTGAAAGAAGTTTTCAATGATATTGTGATAGAGATCACAATATATCTCACTACTAGTCAGAGTAGAACCTATGGGGTCACACACACTAGAGGCATTGACCGATCCGATGGTTGAATCGTGATTAGGAATCACAAGTAATCAATTCGATTGATAATAAGTTGAAGAAGGAACAAAGGGAATTGATTAATTGGACTTAAAACAAGAGTCCTACTTGGAGTAGGATTCGTACAGTCCTAATTGGATTAGGACTAGGAATCCTACTTGGACTGGGATTCCTACTTGGACTGGAAATTCTATTTGGAGTAGGACTAGGATTCCTACTTGGAGTAGGATTCCTATAATCCTAATTAGATTAGGAATTTTGAGTTAAATTTGGATTCCTACTTAGAGTAGGATTCCTAGAGTCCTAATCGGATTAGGACTTCGAATTCAAATTAGAGTCCTAATTGGATTAGGACTAGAATTAAACAAGTCCTAATTGGATTAGGATTTCTTAAGTCCCAATTAATTATTAATCCAATGAATCAAGATGACTCCTAATTAGATTAGGATTGAAGAGTTCAATTGAGTCATGGTTCATTCAAGTTCTAATTAGATTAGGACTAGCATAGATTGAACCCAATTGATTCATGATTTGGACTAAACCAAATAGGAGCCCTAGATGCCTTTAAAAGGCTTTGAAAGGAGGTGCCCTAATGATATGTGAAGCCCTCCTTCTCTCCAACTCGTGGCCACCCTTCTCCCCTCTTGTTTTCAGCCACCATCAGCAAAATGGTGAGAAGAAGAAAGCATGGCGGCAGCCTCCTCCCTCCTCCTTTGCTTCATCCAATGCAGGGGAAAGAAAAGGGCTGCAAGGTGCTTTGATTCTTCTTCAAGATCCCTCCTTCTTCTTCCTCCTCCTAAGCACAATCAAGAGTTGATTGAAAGGGAGGTGATCAGCCTTCAAAAACATATCTCTGCAAGGGAGCTAGCACCCTAGGGAGATTGGAAAGTTTGGATCGGTTTCTGCTTCGTGTGGATACCGTAGAGGCCGGACATTTGAACGGCTTCAAGCGAACCTTCATCCAAAAACCACGATCATCAGTTTGCGGTGATCATCTACCCGCACAAGGTGAAGATCTGATCTTCTAATATTATTTAAAAGTTTTTAATCCTTATCTATCTACGAACGGTTTTTAAACAACGTTCATGCGATGAACGGTTGATCCCGCGCATGCCTCTTCCGCTGCATCTGAATTTTTTTTGAATTTTCTGCGGCATGGGCGGGTTCCTAACAAGGACTTCTTCCGGTTGATGAATTTTCTGAACTTTCGCACGAGAAGAGCCTCATCATCGTCTCCCTCGTTATCTTCTTCTTCGCTGCTGCTACTGCAAAATAGATCTTTGTTAGAAGAAGTAGATTTGAGGGCTATTACCTTTTTCTTATGAGTGGATTCTTCTTCGCTGTGTTGTTTCATCGTGAGCTCATGCGTCATAAGGGATCCAAGAAGCTCCTCAAGTGGCAGCTTGTTCAAGTCCTTGGCTTCTTGGATTGCCGTTACCTTGGCTTCCCATGACCTTGGCAAAGATCGAAGTATTTTCCTGACAAGGTCACTGTTAGCATAACTTTTGCCAAGAATTTTCAAACCATTGACGATATCAGTAAATCTAGTAAACATGCAAGTGATAGTTTCATTAGAATCCATTTTAAATAGTTCATACTTATGAACTAGCATGTTTATTTTAGATTCCTTGACTTGATTCGTGCCCTCGTGGGTCACCTCAAGTCTGTCCCATATCTCTTTTGCAGAATTGCAAGTAGAGACTCTATTGAATTCATTGCAGTCTAAGGCACAATAAAGCACATTCATTGCTTTGGCATTTAGTTGTGCCTTCCTTATATCATTGTCATTCCAATCTTTTTCAAGTTTGGGTATAGTAATATCATCTACAAAAATTGAAGGAATGTATGGTCCATTAACTATGGTGCTCCAAATCTCATAATCTTGAGCTTGGATAAATATCCTCATCCTAGCCTTCCAATAGGTGTAGTCGGTTCCATTGAAGAATGGAGGTCTATGGGTGGATTGCCCCTCAATAAGAGAAGATCCAAATGGGGTTGTCATTTTGATCTTTTACTCTTTTAATGTAAGAGTTCTGGCTCTGATACCACTTGTTGCCCAAGAAGACAACCCAAGAGGAGGGGGTGAATTGGGTTTTAAGTAACTATTACAAATAAAAACTTAATAAGTAACTAATTAAACTTTATTGCAAGCGGATTAATTAGTTGCTCGGAGAAGGGGATGGAAGAGACAATGAATCAATCACAAACACAAGAGTTTTTATAGTGGTTTGGAGCTAACCCTTGCTCCTACGTCCACTCCCCAAGCTTCACTTGAGAGTTCACTATAATCCCTCGGATTACAGCCGGTTGTTTTACAAGTTCACAACCCAACTTGTTATTTTACGAGATTACAACGAACTCGGTCGGTTTTCACAGGCTTACCGACTAAAACCACCCGATTGTTTTTCCGGGATCACAATCGAACCCTTACACCATTGGTTTTACCCTCGGCTCACCAACCAACCTTAACACCCTTGATTCAATCCCCTGATTGAATCAAGTAAGAGAAATAATATGGAAAGAGTACAGGGATAGCTTCTTAAAAAGCAAATATGAACAATATGAATAAAGTAGAGTTAGAAGCCCTCAAACAGATTTTGGAAGGGTAAAAAGGGGCTTCTCGAACTCTGAGACTCCTCTTTGAGTGTGCTGAAGATTTGCTGTCAGAAGAGGAGCCTTGAATGCGAGGAAGGCGTTTTTAGGATGGAGTTCAATGCTCTTCTTCCTTATTTCTCTTGTATTTTCTCTTGAGAGGCTTTGGTAGGTGGAAATCACTTTTGCTTTGAATGGAATCTCTCTCTTAATGCCTATTACTGTTCACTCTGGCTATTTAAGCAATCCCCTTTGATACTAGCCGTTAGACACAACTTTAGAGCCGTTCTGCACAATCTGCAACTCCTGACAATGTGTCCGTTGGGATTGGAGTCGACTCGCTCGATCTGGAGTCAACTCGGCTGTTGCTGGAGTCGACTCATGCTTTGCTGGAGACGACTCGCCCACTGTTCAGGATTTAAATAAAAGTGCTGTCCCGTTCTGGAGTCGACTCGGCCAAACTTGGAGTCGACTTGCCAGTATCCGGAGATGACTCGGCCCTCTAGAGACGACTCGTTCTCAGGATTCCAGAGATCTTTCTTTCAGGTTTACTCCCTCGAGTCGACTCGAATTCTCTTAGAGTCGACTCAGCTCTCAGAGACCGAAAAACTGATCTTCTGTCTTTGGAGTTGATCTGCCTCGGAGTCGACTCGGATCATCTTGGAGTCAACTCGGCTCTCAGAGCCCAAAAACTGATCTTCTGTCTTTGGAGTTGAACTGCCTCGGAGTCGACTCGGATCGTCGTGGAGTCGACTCGGCTCTCAGAGCCCGAAGTTGGTTCTCTATCTTTTAGTCTTGCTTTCCTCTGAGAGTCGACTCTTGCTTGTTTAGGAGTCGACTCCCCAACCGTTGGAGTCGACTCGAAATCTTCTGGAGTCGATTCGGTAATAGGGTCCAGAAACCACTTCTCTGTCTTTCTGTCTGTTACTCCTTGGAGTCGACTCGGAACTATCGGAAGTTGACTCGGTAAGCATCGGAGTCGACTTGAATTCTTCAGGAGTCGACTCGGTGACAGGGTCTGAGATTCATCTTTCTGTCCTGCTGTCTGTTCTCAGTCGGAGTCGACTCTCAGTGTGCCGGAGTCGACTCGAGCCTGTGCCAGAACATCTGAAACACTTGGAGTCGACTCGAAATCCTCCGGAGTCGACTCGAGTTTCAGCCTTTGACTTAAGCTGATTTCCACATGCACTCAAAAGAGGATTCTTACAAATTTTTCCTGAGATATTGGATTGAATTCATTAGTACAACATAAAATATACTCAATTGCTTTGGTCTCATCAAAATCAAATTGGGGTATTATCAATCACTCCACAAAAGGGGAGGAGGAGAGGCTCTCGGCTGGCGAAAGAGGGGAGGGCTCACATTCAAAAAAAAAAAAGAAGAACCGGGAATGCTCTGTTCTCGAAGAAAACAAAAGAAAAAAAAAGAGAGAGTTCCACTGAGAGGCATTAGGCTTCATCTTCATTTTTACTTTTGTAATCATTTCTTTTTGTGAAATCTACCATTTTTCTTTTATGCAATCTGTGTCTAAGTTTTAATTTAATATTTTGCAATTTATTTTATACATTCTAAAATTCTTATTTTAATTGCAAAAGCTTTCTTTCTTTCCTTTGTTTATTTTTTAATAGAAAACTAGCTCTGGTTGGTAGAGATTAATCGAATATCCTCAAGAAATATTTTTTTTTAAAAAAAAGAGAAGAAAAAAAAGTATTGCTATGAATCTTAATGGAGTTCCTATTCTTTATTTGTGTGCTTCAATTGCCTCCCTGTGGATCGACCTCCTGCAACCACTATTCATCGAATAGAGAATGGTAAGAGTAATATAAAAATATTTGTTTGTTGGTTAAGATTTTGACAACGACACCCTTTTTAAGTCATCCTCAGGTCTACAAAAAGAAGGCCAACAAAATTTTGGCACCGTTGCCAGGGAGGCAAGGCGAGTTACAAGGAAGATTCAGCGAACGCCACTAAGATCAGGTGTGAAATTTTCAATTCTAGCCTTGATTTATTTTCTTAGATTATTTTACTCTTACCTTATTTAATTCTTCCTAGATTAAAATTAAATTAAATATATATATATAAGAATTTTAAAAAAAATTAAAAAAAAATTAGTAATTGATAGGATGCAATCCCCAGAGTTTATCATACTTCCTTTGGAGCTTTTCACGGAGTAATCTCCAAAGCTTATTCAACAGGCATTCGGAGATTGACTGACGCATAAGGATTAGTTTTTAGTTTACATTCAAATTCTTCCTATATAAAAAAAAAGAAAGAAAGAATTTGCTTGATCATTTAATTAAAGTGATTTAATGTCATGCCATAAAACTTTAAAAAATTTCATGATTGTTGCATGTAGGGTAAAGCATTTGCATAAAATATTTTCAGGGCAGAACCCACTAAAAAGATAAGATCGGAATTTCATCACTCGTCCTTAGCCCAAAAATTATGACATTGCATAAATATCCTAAGCCTAATCATATTAAAAATAATTAGACATTGGCCTTAGGATTTTCGAGCTCAATAGGCTCTTCGAAAGAAGCGACTGAAGGCCACTCCAGTGAGAACTTTAGTAATTGGTGATGTTTAGGCAAGTTTTATAACAGTGAAAACTGTTACGAAAATTGTGGTACTTAAGTGAGCCTAATGCACCACCGCACATCTTAGGAATTACCTGGTCACTAGTTACTAGATCTTCTAAACTGGTATGCTCAAGTTTAATCTAGAAGGGAGATTAGGAGCTGTCTAATCTAGAAGAGAATTTTAGAAATTTTTACCTAATAATTCTCCATACAATTAGATTTAAGAAACTACTACACCTCACTTAATTTTAAGACTAATAGAGCCAAATTGTTGTGTAGTGATGGTTGTGGTCATCTGTGTCTAGCCCTTCTTTTCTTTTAGGATCTCATTTTAGAAGTCAAATCTAATAAATTGTTGATAGTGTATGCATAGTAGAAGGTTATTAAGGGGTGAGTTAACACCATTTGATCCTGAGATTGACAGAACTTTTCATCACACCCAGCAAACTGTAAGCCAACCATCAATCTCTACAATGGGTGAACATATTAGAACTTTGAATGAGTTGTTCGCACCTGCATCCGCTAGTCCCCCTACTTGCATAGTGTTACCAATTAATAATGCAGCCCAATTCGAGATTCGGGCTGCAACAATAAACATGTTACCCAAATTTCATGGGTTTGAGAGTGAACAACCGTATATTCATCTAAACAAATTTTGACAATCTGTCAAATGTTCAGAAATCAAAACTTAGATGAAGAGGGTATTAAATTAAGGTTGTTTTCCATGACTTTAGAGGATCATGCCGCTACATGGCTGTATTCTCTTGCTTCAAATTTCATCACATCATGGGAGCAACTATCTAGAAAGTTCATGGCTAAGTTCTTTTCCTATGGTAAAAACTGAAAAAATTAAGGATGCGATCAGAACTTTTAGAGAAAAATCTGAGGAGGAATTTTCCAACTTTGGAAAAGATTCCATGATCTTTTGGTCAGGTACCCGCACCATGGGCTTAACAAGGCTGATCTAGTATATTTCTTTTACAAAGAACTACGTCCAGCACACAGAAACATGATTGAATCCATGCATAAGGGTAGGTTCATGAACCAAACCCCAGATCAAGCCTATGAGTTCCTTATTGACTTAGCCGAAAATGCCTAAATTGGAGTAGCTACGGTCAGGAGGTTGATAGAGATGATTATGGATCTAGAGAACCAAGTACCTACGGAATAAAAAGAGACCCAGATCTCAAGAATGTCATGTCCAATCTGGTGAATGGGGTGAACAATCTGAGCAAAAAGTTGGATGCTTTCACTGTTTCCACTAATTCGAACTCACAAAAAGATTTGAATCCCACCATAAAAGTGGAACACGAGCCATAGGGCTTATGTATCTTGTGTAACAGTTCTAAACATCTAGTGGAGTGCTGTCCTAGTTTACCCAACATCAAGGCCGAGCAGGCAAATGATCTAAATTCATATAGTGCCTTGAAGAAATCCACTCCCAACTCATTCAGCCCAGTTTATCATCCTAATAATAGGTTTCACCCGAACTTCTCTTATAGACAGACTAAACCTATTCAGCATCAAGGTGGTCCACCAGGTTTTCAGAAGACCTTTTCCAGGATAGGTCCATCATAGATGAACCAATCATTGGATCCACCTATTCCTCCTTATAGTTCTCCTATCCCTCAGCAATCTACATCGTTGGAAGCCATGATGGCTAACATGATGAAGCAGCAACGAGACTTCATCCAACAGCAACAACAGACCAATATGGCTCAAACCCAGACTAACTAATTCCATGCACAAGCAATTGCAAAACTTGAGGTTAGTCTGAGCCAAATAGCTAACTCTCTAGGGGATAGGAAGAAAGGTGAATTACCTAGTCAGCCAGTGCCTAACCCTAGTAGGCAACAGAATCAAGGCCCGAGAGGTCAGTTTTAGATTGACTCGAATGAAAACCCAACCCATGAAGTCCAGGCAATTACCACTTTATGGTCTGGCAAGCAAGTAGATAATAAGATCCAACTTTCTGTACAAGAAAAAGAAGAAAAGCATGAACCGAACCTCACTCAGAAAAAGAAGCAAGAACAGGGAGCACAAGGAATAGAGAAGAAACCAATAGAGACATACAAATCCAAGGCTCCCTTTCTTAGTAGACTACAAGACTCCAAGAAAAAATCTCAGTATGATGAAATCATGGAGGTTTTTAAAAATGTCCAAATAAATATACACTTCCTAGATGCCCTTAGACAGATCCCCTCCTATACAAAATTTTTAAAAGACCTTACCACGGTAAAAAGAAAAATCAGTATTCCTAGGTAAGCTGTGATGGCGGCACAAGCCTCATCTCTCATTCAACAACAGATTGCCTTATGTTGCCCAGAGGTGCAGCCCAAGAGGGGGGGTGAATTGGGTCTCTTTAAAAAATAAAGTTAAAACGTGTGAAGAGTATGAGTTATGATTAACTTATAGATTTAGCAGCGGAAATACGATTGCACAAATACGACAGTGAATAAAATGAGAAAAGCAATTAGGAATATGCAAAGGAGAGAAAGAATGAAAAACCACAAGCACAAATACCAAGGTTTATGGTGGTTCGTGCACTTTCAGCACCTACGTCCACTCCTCAAGCCTTGCTTGAGATTTCACTATAACCCAGCAGATTACAGCCTGATTGTTTTCCGAGCTCACAATCAAAACTCAGATAGTTTTTCCAAGCAATCAACCAAAAACCTTTTGTTTTCCAGGATCACAAACAACCCAGTTGGTTTTCAGATAAACCAACCAAAAATTTTACACCGTTTATTTTTCCGGGCTCACAAACAACCCAGTTGGTTTTCAGACAAACCAACCAAAAACTTTTCACCGTTTATTTTTCCGGACTCACAAACAACCCAGGTGGTTTTCAGATAAACCAACTAAAAACTTTTTCCTTGCTGAATATTTTTGATTCAGCAACTTCCAATCGAGGCTTAGAAGAGCCTTTACAAGTTTTAAATCAATGAAACTGTTACAGCAACAACTAATCCAACTAAAAGAATGTTGTAATTAGAAAACTTAAAGCTTTAGAATATAAAGAGTGAAACAATAAAAATGAAGACTGAAGATGATGAAGAGGTTGGCTGTGGAAGGATGTTCCAATGCTTAAACAGTTGCTCTTCTCGATGCAGTGAGAAGCTTCGACTGATTTTCTCACGGAAGAAGGTTTCAGATGGAATGCCGGTGAGGATGATGAACTGTTAAGCTTTTTCTTCTCTTTTTCTCAGTGGAAACCTTTTGTTTTCAATAGAATCTTTTCTCTTTTCTTGTTGTTTCCATTTTGAGGTTCCCTCGTATTTATAGACAAATTCTTCAGCGGGATTTAAATTTCTTTTTTTCCGTTCTGATGAGAATCTTTTTCTGTTACAAAAGAAGATAAAAGTTGTTCAAAGCTTCCCGTTATGGTCCCAGCAGTACAAGGGTCGATTCATATAACTTAGGGGTCGACTCATATTCATTCTGGATCGGCACTTCAAGATGTTAAAAGGCTTATGCTGTGATATCTTCAAAGGGTTGACTCTTTATCCTTAAGGGTCGGCTCATCTTCATCAGGAGTCGCCTCTTTAAACGCAAGGGTCGACTCATACTATAGTTTTTCGGCTGACGCTGAGATTGTCGGATTACCCCCACACACGTTACGACGATCGCAGTAGAAAGATACGCGCGGGGTTGTTCATCTCATGAACGTCCCTAGGAATGTAGATTTCAAAAAAATTCAGAGTTCTCTAACTCAGAAGATTATAAAATCTAAATGATGGATTAAAATTAATTACTTGATTAATTTTCAGATCTACAAAAAAAATTGTAAAGATTAAATCTTTACCTTTGAGCGGGTAGATCTTCACTGCTATCTGATGACTGTGGAAATTGGGTTCATTTGAAGCCGCACAAGCGTCCAGCCTCTATGGGTATCCACACGAAGATCTGGATCGATCAAGGTCATGATCTCACTGGGGTGCTAGCTCCCTTGCAGAAATCCCTCTTTGATGGTTGGAACTTCTCCAAGTAATCAACTCTTGATTGCTTCCAAGAGAAGGAAGAAGGAGAAGGAGAAATGCTTTCACCTTTTCTTTACCATGGAAGAATAAGGAGGGAAGAGAGGAACACCTTCCTCTCTATGTTTTCTTCCATGTGGCTGATGAAGAGGAGGAAGAAAGAGAACCATGCTCGCTGCCCCTTTCCTTTGCCTTTGCGGATGGAAGAAGGAAGAGAGGGAGAGATGGCCGCCATGATGAAAAGAAGAGTCTTTAGACCCAAGGGGGGCTAGCCCCTTTTTATTTTTTTTTCATCTAGATGCCCTAGGCGTGGCCTCCTCCTTAAAAATAGGAGGAGCCACGCCCCAACCGGGTCTCGCGTCCTGGACACCCGGGACACGCGTCCCGGCCATCCAGGACGTGGATCCCGGGAGCACGCCCCACTTGATCAAATCAAGTGGGGCGTGGGGTCTCCTTTGATTGGATGCTGAAATCCTCCTCTAAGGAGGATTTAGAGGAGAATTAGGTGAATCCAATCCTTATCCATATTAGTCCTAATCTAATTAGGACCCAATTGGATCGTGACTTAATTGAACTCTTTAATCCTAATCTAATTAGGAGTCATCTTCATCTATTAGACCAATAATTAATTAGGACTCTAGAAGTCTTAATCCAATTAGGACCCATACAATTTTAGTCCTAATCCAATTAGGAATTTAGGAATCCTACCCTAAGTAGGACTCTAATAATTTGAAGTCCTAATCAAATTAGAACTCTAGGTGTCCTACTCCAAGTAGGACTCTTGAACCTTATCATATAAGATCGAGCCCAATTAATTAAATCCAATTGATTCAATCAAATTGCAATCCAATTGCAATTAATTCCTTTTTCAACTCACTAACTCTTAGTGGGTTAAATTGATTATCAATCAAATTGACAATTACAAACTATTGTGATTCCAAATCATAATCCAATCATTAGATCAATCAGATCCTCTATTGTGTGTGACCCCATAGGTTCTATTCTGTATGGTAGTGAGATATATTATGATCCCTATCACAATATCATTGAAACTCCTTTCAATGGGTTGGAACAATTCCAACTTTTATCATTCTGGTTCACTAATCATCAAGTGAATGCCTCTGAGTCTCACAATCCACCAGTGACACCTAGCAGCATGTAGTGGCAACCCAGCAGAATGAAATAGATGAACCTGTAGGTGCAGTTAACGTATGATACAGTCCCTCTATCGTGGATCTCGACAGGATGGAGGTCATGGATAACTCGTCAAACTCCAGCATCTGTCATATGTAAAATTTATTCGACTCCAGTTCGAGATTGGAAAACTCCTTCTCCAAAAACTACCTTGGCCAAGGATTTACGAACTCAGTCTCATAAATCACATAGGATCTCTCCTAATCTATCAAGGTCGATAGATTCCATCTAGATGCAACCCTACTCCTGCAATGAACCTACCGCAGCCAATCTGCACCACAAGGATCCAAATGGATAGGGCCCATGTTTATGTGCTCGTCAAACTACAGCAATCTCACTGTGAATAGCCGAGGCATCGTAGGTCAAAGGACCAGTCATACAACTGCAGCATCAAGTAAGTCATTGACGAGCGGATAGACATCCAAGTGACTACTTGCTTTGGTCATGCTCAGTACTCTTGTTCTCTAACAAGCACTTGCACAATCACTCCAGTGGCCCCACACTGTTGACTCAAGACTCATCCATCTGACTAAGTGATTTGTGCACTAATCTCAGCGGATCGATCACCGTCCCTCGTGATGGATCCATCAATCAGGAGCAATTCAGGAATTAATCACCTATGACACATGCCTCAAATTCTCAACTTTTGAGAATATACGTCATCATCTTATTAATTCCTTGGACGATTCATGGACACATAAGAACATGAATGAAAAGAATGCCCATCCTAATAAATTCATTATTGGGTCAAGTATAAATTTATGTCTTAGAACAAAATAATGTGCCAGCCAAATTGGCTTCTAGGGCATACTTCTAACAGAGATTGAGCAGGGGTCGACTCTTCAAATGCAAGGGTTGACTCTTCAATTTTGGAGGTTGACTCATTTTGAACAAGGGTCAACTCTTCAGACTTTGTCTCAGGCGGTAAAAGCTTTCTGTCTAATTTGAACTACACAAGGGTCGACTCATGTTTTGCAGGGGTCGACTCATTAACTGTGCTGCTTGAGTAAAACATACCAGAATCAACTTAAACTTGTCCTTTTTGCTTAGGGGTTGACTCAAGTTTTTCAAACAGAAAACTTTAGACTTCATCTCTGATCTCCATGGATTAGATTAAGATCATTTCCTTTTTAAACATGTCCATGATAAGTGCTGATTAATCTATAATTTAATATTCTTTTTCCAGCACTTGTCAATGTTCTTAAATGGATAACTACTTATTTTACTACAAAATAGAACAATCTTTGAAATAAATTTAAAATATGGTAAGAAGTAAATAATTCATATGTCCTCGCCTTCCGAGCATACCAGCCAGCACGTTTCAGTTCAATAACACTGGGTTCGAGCCCAATGCCCAACTGACATGCATGCACCCAAGCACTGTCCACCATCCATGGCTCCCCAAGTGATCCAACGGTTCATAAATTTTCATCTCCGCATCATATTGCCAAACTAAGCAAAATAGGGGAGACCTTTGTTTTAAATCCATATATGCCCATTTTCACGATAAAATAAGAGCAAGAAAAAGAGTTTTTCCTGAAATGCTGAAAACACTGTTTATATGAACAATGTTCCGAGATGACACTGTTCATATGAACAGTGTTAAAAAAAATAATAATAATAAAACTAGTCCCACTGTTCATCTTTTTCCTCCCTGTAAGCATCCCGACCGTCCACGGCTACCTCCCGTCGATCCTGCGAGCAGATCCGCCGCCCGTGCCAGCCGCATCAGCCGCGTGCCATCTGATAGTCAACTTTAAAGACCACGCAATAGCACGTATCTGGTAGGATAGTGATTACGGATATCGATCCACAGGGATTGGGGTACAGTTGTTTTTTTTTTTTAAAAAAAAAAAGAAAATATTTAAAAAGAAAGAGTTGGTGAAGAAAATTAAACTAAGAAATTTAATAAAGAAAATGCAATTAAAATGATATCAGTTTAAGGGAATCTAGGGCAAGGAATTCACCACTAACATCGGAACAAGGGTTATTTATATTTTATTTCGTTCTTGGATTAACATGCAAATCGGCTACAAGCCTAATAAGCATTTAAATAAAAATTCACAAAAGTAATTTGGGCATAATCCATCTTCAGTAGGCATGAAATGTCTACCCTAATCTAAGGTGGCAGCACATCGCATCTTTCCTAAGCATGGACTATCTTATATTTACTTAGTGATCATGAAGAACAGTTGTACGAACATCATACTTAAAATCACAGAAATTAAATATGATTCAAAAGAAGATATCCATTAAAAACAATAAGTTCATACAACCTCAAGAATATAAAATAAAATATAAAACCCGTGTCCCTTTGTTAGGGCTGCATCCGGCCCTAGTGAGGAGATCAGCCTTCCATGGAGTCGTGGGCGACAGCAGCAGCGATGTAGAAAGTCTTCATCACGACTGGGTTCTCCTTCTTTTCTCCCGTCGGCTTCCTCTCTCTCTTGAACTTTATTATTTTTTTCTTTGGGAAATCATTCCCAAAATACCCAAACTACTATCTCTCCCTCTTTGGATCGGTGGGAACTCAGCCTGAGAAGAGCCAAGCTTCTTCTTCTCCCGGTGGGAAACTTGGCCTTTGAACCCGAGCTTGATGGGAGAAGCCTCCCTCCCCGGTGAGGGAAGAAGGAATGCCTTGGTCTTCACGTCCGACTCCTTTAAATAGACTTCCCATCTCCCTGTTCCGAGTGTAGATAAGGATCAATGGCTGCGGGATAAGGATGGAGGCTGAGAAGATTTCGGGCGCTG
Organism: Phoenix dactylifera; assembly: GCF_009389715.1. Taxonomy (NCBI): domain Eukaryota; kingdom Viridiplantae; phylum Streptophyta; class Magnoliopsida; order Arecales; family Arecaceae; genus Phoenix; species Phoenix dactylifera. The sequence goes on from NW_024067801.1 coordinate 224,121, forward strand.
GGAGGAAGGCTTTGTTTGGATGCCGTGAAGCTCGGGAGTTTGGCTTGATTTGCGAACGGGTTTGAACGTGAAATAGGGGAAAGAAGTTGGGATCTCGGCTGAGAGGATGTTATTCCGAAACAGGGGAAGATGCAGGACGTGGCAGACTCGGATGTTCCATGAGATCACGCAGGAAGATGGGATTTGAGTTTATCCCGTGAAGATGGAACCAATCCGAACGGGATAAGCGTGGGATCTAGCGGAAGAATTGGAAGATGATCAATGTGGATGTGATTCCGAGGGACATTGGGAGATTCGGTGGATGCTGCCGTTGGCTGAGATGAAGCTAGGAGGAAGCTGGATGAGGTTGATCCGGAATAGGGGATACGGAATAAGGATGAAGTCAGAACAGGGGAGCTGGGACGGGTTGGATTTCATGGGCGATGAAGTCTATCCGGACGGGAGGAATGCCGTGAAACTTGGGATGCACACGAAAATGCTGCTTAATCCAATCCGCGGCTGATGTTCACGGCTGGTTGCTTGAAAGAGATCTGGGAAGAAGATCTTGGATCCGTGGGTGAGAGCTGGATGCAGGATGATGTGGACGGTGAAGGATGTATGCGTGATTTTCGTCCGTGGAGCGGGATGGCTGGGAGATGACGAGGTTTCGGATGGGATCAAGATAAGATCATATTTCAACGTGGATGAGAAGTTGGACGCGGCTGAATGGAGTTGATCCGGGAGTTGAGAGGAAGGACTGAGATCTGTTCGTGAACGGGAGGTTGGTCACGGTTGGCTTGATTCGGCTGGGAAGGATAAGGATAAATACAGAGAGAACGCTGGGAAGAAACGGAATGAATGAGCTTGGATATGGCTCGGTTCGTGGGAAAACAATGCAAGCTGGAACAGGGGAGCTGATCTTTATCCATAGATGCTGGAAGTTAGACGTGGGAGAATTAACGTGGAGGAGGATGTGGAGCGGGATGGATGCATTCGGCTGAGAAGGAAATCCAGAAATGTGGGATGAGCTGGCTCCAGGCTGAGGAGAGATGGATGGATGACGTGGGAAGAAGCTTTGGGATCCGTGCAACTAAGATGGTATGCTTTGAAATCTGAGAAACAAATAATTGAAGGGATTTTATTAAAATAGGAGAATTGGATCATGTGGAAAAAGAGTTAAGTGACTGAATCAGAGGGTCTTGATTTGCGGGGTGCATGTGGTTTAGGTTGGGATTATTTGAGCGGGGGATGTTTGTTCTATTCTTTGGACATGAGAGGGAGAGTGGAAGCTTGATTTCTAAGTGCTTAAAGGGTGACGTGGACATGGGTTCAGCTGCAAACACGACCTGCATACATTAGACTCGACCAATAAAAAGAAAATCAATCAAACTTGAATAATTTATTTAAAATGGAATGAGGAAGAAAATACATTTTTTTAGTTAAATTTATAAAATATGTGAATTAAAATAATGATAAGTGCTATGAATAAGATATGAATTTATGCATTATTTAGCACTTATCACACCCCCCAACCTACATTTTGCTAGTCCTCAAGCAAAATAAAATAAAAAACTAACTCACTTTCGCAGGAATCGCGATTGCATTTACCGTATGCAATAAGGCTTTAAACCCCTAGGTGGCCCTAGAGGACGAGTTTTGTCTCGTGAGGATTTCTGGCTCAAATACCCACAAACTGTTTGTCTCTACTCAAAGAGTTATTGTTTTATAAAATCTAATTTCAAATGCATAAATGCCAAGAATTTCAAAAGCACACAAAGTTTTAATTTCTAAGTCAGCCCAAATCCTAGGTCAGTATGCAACTTAAGTTGAAGTTATTAAGTTTTCCGTTAGAGAGTTGTAAGACTTATTTATACTTGGGTGCTTGGTGATATCTGGACCATACACAAGCTAAGGCTTTAGATCTCCAAAATACTGCTAAAGCTGGTAGTTTCCAAGAATTGGTCAGATATGACCTAATCACTGATTCAAAATCATCCTATCTTGCAGGATTTCGAGAGTTGTGGATATTTACTTTAATACCTCATGGGCTTTATCTGTAATATTCCAGTTTACTCGAATTTTTACAACGACGGCTTTCACACTATCGTTTTTTCAAGGTCAATATTATTTTTTTTTAATTTTTTTTCTTTTTTTCTCTTTTTTTTGTATTTTTAAATAATTTATGCACTTTTACTCTTGTAATGATTCCTCCATGTAGCGAGCACTCAGTCAACACTCCCACGCCAGATGGCATAAGGTGTTGGGCATCAAGACTCCCCTACGAACCTATGCTCGGGTTCATCATCACAAGCCCGCTGACCTTTGACAATAGGTAGCCTTTTTCGATGTACCTGACTAAATTCACTTTTTTTTTTTTTGAGATGAAATAATAGTGAATTAGATAGGAATGATTCATCAGGACTCAAGGTTGCTACCAGACTTAACAACATAATGTTGAACCTAACCCTTACAAGTGCAGGCCATGTGTGTTGTGAAATTCCAAAGTAAAAATTATCTTACAACTCGCTAAAAGAACTTTTAAAAAGAACTCAAATTGACTTACTGCTGACTAGTCATTGGGCTTTTTAGATTTTATATACTTTGTGTGTTTATCATGTCAGCACTAAGGCCTAGAAATTAGTTTTTTTTTTTTTTAAATAAACTTATTTAAAAATGCAAAAAATTTCTTCAAAAATTCGAATCCTATACCCCCAACCTAGATCAGACATTGTCCTCAATGTTTTTTTTAAGTATTATTATTTTTTTTAATTTTTTAATAATATTATATTATTATTTTTTTTATTTTTTTTTTATTATTTTTATTTTGGATAAAAATATGATGCATATGGAGGATAGAAACATTGTACCTTAGTTGCATTAGTAATATGAGGACTTCTGAAAAAAAATACGACAAGAAAATGTGCAAAAATAATCTATGAAAATTGGGTTGCCTCCCAACAAGCGCTAAGTTTAACGTCTTCAGCCAGACGCAGTGCATCCTTAATTATATCATGCCGGGTTCATGCCGAGTTTTCCAAAGAAGAAAATTTGTGGGAGACTGATTGTCGAGCACGGAGTTGACTGCCTCTATGGTCTTGTCGATATCAAAGTCAAAATGGGCCAAGCATGCATTAAAAGAAAAACACATCAATTCCTTATATTTATCCTAAAATCACTAGACAGCTCCTAACTGGTTTGAAGAGGGCACCTAAGCCTCCAATCCGGTCTAATGAACTAAGTTGACCAGGTAAGCTCCCAGGTAAGTGGGGGGGTCACGATGCGTTGCAAAGGTCCCACTTAAAAACCACTTGCCTCGAACAGATGAACTGTCTCCCTTGGGACAAAGCTTGCCTAGACATCAACTGAGCCACAGAGCGAAATTGGTGCAACTTTCGGTGATCTTCGTCCTATTGAGCTCGAATGTCCCTAGGGGCCAACGTCTAATTGATTTTAGTCAAAGTGATAGCTATGTGAGAATTGATTCACCTAATTTGGGCAAGAATCTGGTGATGAAATCCAGTTCTTATCTTGTTGGGGTGATTGCCCTTACTATGTGCGGATTAATTGGTGTATGTGTATCAAGCATGCATTCACACTTTTGCTAAATTTAAAACTAAACAATCACCACAAAATTTCAGGCAAACTGGGAATAAATTTAAATAAGAAAGGTTTAGAGGTTACCAAAGGGAATTTTCCCAGCAATTTTTTTTAATTTTTTTTAGGCAAACCTCTATAGCATTCCTTTTCCAGCAATTTCCTTTTTGATCGTCCCAGATGTCTTCTTCGATTCCTAATTAAATAAAAATCAAAAATTAGTAAAGGAAAGAAAGGAGATGAGAGAAATAACAAAAATAGAAAATATTTTATTTAATTTTAAATATATATTTTTTTGAAATTTTTTTTTATGAAAAGAAAAACAACTATGCTAACAATCCCCGGCAACGGCGCCAAAAATTGATAGTCAACTTTAAAGACCACGCAATAGCACGTATCTGGTAGGATAGTGATTACGGGTATCGATCCACAGGGATTGGGGTACAGTTATTTTTCTTTTTTTTTAAAAAAAAGAAAATATTTAAAAAGAAAGAGTTGGTGAAGAAAATTAAACTAAGAAATTTAATAAAGAAAATGCAATTAAAATGATATCAGTTTAAGAAAATCTAGGGCAAGGAATTCACCACTAACATCGGAACAAGGGTTATTTATATTTTATTTCGTTCTTGGATTAACATGCAAATCGGCTACAAGCCTAATAAGCATTTAAATAAAAATTCACAAAAGTAATTTGGGCATAATCCATCTTCAGTAGGCATGAAATGTCTACCCTAATCTAAGGTGGCAGCACATCGCATCTTCCCTAAGCATGGACTATCTTATATTTACTTAGTGATCATGAAGAACAGTTGTACGAACATCATACTTAAAATCACAGAAATTAAATATGATTCAAAAGAAGATATCCATTAACAACAATAAGTTCATACAACCTCAAGAATATAAAATAAAATATTAAACCCGTGTCCCTTTGTTAGGGCTGCATCCGGCCCTAGTGAGGGAGATCAGCCTTCCATGGAGTCGTGGGCGACAGCAGCAGCGATGTAGAAAGTCTTCATCACGACTGGGTTCTCCTTCTTTTCTCCCGTCGGCTTCCTCTCCCTCTTGAACTTTATTATTTTTTTTCTTTGGGAAATCATTCCCAAAATACCCAAACTACTATCTCTCCCTCTTTGGATCGGTGGGAACTCAGCCTGAGAAGAGCCAAGCTTCTTCTTCTCCCGGTGGGAAACTTGGCCTTTGAACCTGAGCTTGATGGGAGAAGCCTCCCTCCCCCGGTGGGGGAAGAAGGAATGCCTTGGTCTTCACGTCCGACTTCTTTAAATAGACTTCCCATCTCCCTGTTCCGAGTGTAGATAAGGATCAATGGCTGCGGGATAAGGATGGAGGCTGAGAAGATTTCGGACGCTGGGAGGAAGGCTTTGTTTGGATGCCGTGAAGCTCGGGAGTTTGGCTTGATTTGCGAACGGGTTTGAACGTGAAACAGGGGAAAGAAGTTGGGATCTCGGCTGAGAGGATGTTATTCCGAAACAGGGGAAGATGCAGGACGTGGCAGACTCGAGATGTTCCATGAGATCACGCAGGAAGATGGGATTTGAGTTTATCCCGTGAAGATGGAACCAATCCGAACGGGATAAGCGTGGGATCTAGCGGAAGAATTGGAAGATGATCAATGTGGATGTGATTCCGAGGGACATTGGGAGATTGGGTGGATGCTGCCGTTGGCTGAGATGAAGCTAGGAGGAAGCTGGATGAGGTTGATCCGGAATAGGGGATACGGAATAAGGATGAAGTCAGAACAGGGGAGCTGGGACGGGTTGGATTTCATGGGCGATGAAGTCTATCCGGACGGGAGGAATGCCGTGAAACTTGGGATGCACACGAAAATGCTGCTTAATCCAATCCGCGGCTGATGTTCACGGCTGGTTGCTTGAAAGAGATCTGGGAAGAAGATCTTGGATCCGTGGGGTGAGAGCTGGATGCAGGATGATGTGGACGGTGAAGGATGTATGCGTGAGCTTCGTCCGTGGAGCGGGATGGCTGGGAGATGACGAGGTTTCGGATGGGATCAAGATAAGATCATATTTCAACGTGGATGAGAAGTTGGACGCGGCTGAATGGAGTTGATCCGGGAGTTGAGAGGAAGGACTGAGATCTGTTCGTGAACGGGAGGTTGGTCACGGTTGGCTTGATTCGGCTGGGAAGGATAAGGATAAATACGGAGAGAACGCTGGGAAGAAACGGAATGAATGAGCTTGGATATGGCTCGGTTCGTGGGAAAACAATGCAAGCTGGAACAGGGGAGCTGATCTTTATCCATAGATGCTGGAAGTTAGACGTGGGAGAATTAACGTGGAGGAGGATGTGGAGCGGATGGATGCATTCGGCTGAGAAGGAAATCCAGAAATGTGGGATGAGCTGGCTCCAGGCTGAGGAGAGATGGATGGATGACGTGGGAAGAAGCTTTGGGATCCGTGCAACTAAGATGGTATGCTTTGAAATTTGAGAACAAATAATTGAAGGGATTTTATTAAAATAGGAGAATTGGATCATGTGGAAAAAGAGTTAAGTGACTGAATCAGAGGGTCTTGATTTGCGGGGTGCATGTGGTTTAGGTTGGGATTATTTGAGCGGGGGATGTTTGTTCTATTCTTTGGACATGAGAGGGAGAGTGGAAGCTTGATTTCTAAGTGCTTAAAGGGTGACGTGGACATGGGTTCAGCTGCAAACACGACCTGCATACATTAGACTCGACCAATAAAAAGAAAATCAATCAAACTTGAATAATTTATTTAAAATGGAATGAGGAAGAAAATACATTTTTTTAGTTAAATTTATAAAATATGTGAATTAAAATAATGATAAGTGCTATGAATAAGATATGAATTTATGCATTATTTAGCACTTATCACCATCCACCCGTGATGCAGCCCGTTCCACCTCCCACAGCCGAGATCCAGCTCCTCCGATCAGCTCCTTCCAGCAAGCCGGGCATCTTCCACATCCAAGAGTCTGGATTCCCAGCTCCAAGCCGTGATCCGCTCCTTCCAGCCCGCGTCCCTCCTTCCTGCGACCCAGCATTCCGTTTCCGTTCGCGTCTCCTCCGGATTCAAGATCCCCAAATCCCGGATGACCTCGCCTCCGCTGTTCTTCTCCCTTCCGCATTCACCAGCCTCTGCAATCAAGCCCGAGATCATTCCCAGCATCACGCCCTTCTCCAGCGATCTCGCGTGTAACAGGAATCAAGCCTCCGCGAGATTATTCCCAGCATCACGCCCTCCTCCTCTCTCGGGATCGATCGCCGGGTCTTCGGTGATCTATAAGAGGATGACGGGGAGCTTGGTTCAAAGGGGAGGGGGGCTCGGTTCGAAAATAGAGGATGCTCTGTTTTGAAGAGAAAGAAATAAAAAAAAGGAAAAGAAAAGAGAAAAAAAAAACCAAGAGAGGGTTTGAGGCGGATGGCAAAGGAGTTCTTCAACATACCAATGGAGATGACGAGCACCATGAGCAGCTAAACCTCGGTTTAGGGGTTTGATGAAGCCATAGAGGAGTATTCGTTTCATTTTTATTGATTTGAGTTTGTATTATAAGATTGTGGCATGATGAAGAATTTATCAATTGATCTTATGATTTATCCAATTTATGTGAATCATTTATCTTGCATAAAATATTTTACATAGATTTATCTATTTCATTGAATCCAACACCTGTGGTTTGGAGGAGATATTCATGTGACATTGATTTCATGTTTAATGATTTAATGATCAAATGCATCATGCTAGGTTAGACAGGTCATGCTTATCGTTAGAGTAGATGGTTTGTGCTAGACTTAGATGATTCATGCTGGGAATTAGTTATAATTTTCTTTTATAACTGCTTTGGCTTGTAGTCGGAAGCAATCAAGTCTTAAATACAACTCAATCATTGAAAGTGTCACGAATATAAATCTATCGGTGGATTCTAGCCCTAAACACCTTCCTCCATAGATAATTCATTCTATTGCATCCATATTAATTCTTAGTTTTTAGCATTTACTCTAGCTTATACCCTTTGAAGTAATTTAAGAAAAATAACTTGTCTTCAATCCCTGTGGACCGACACCCGTAATCACTGTCCTACAGGATACGTGCTATTGCGTGGTTTATTTTTGAAATTGAAATTAACCGATCAGTCCAATGAGATGTTTGCGAAGAACTTATGATTTTGCAGTACTTCATTTCTTCTGATTTTTCTTGACTTATAAAATTTCATAATTAAGCCAATGTCATGAGTACACAATATCATCTCAAGTATTTTGTAATCATCAAAATTCATCCTTTAGGGTTGACAATATCTCCCTTTTTGATGATGACAAAACCATTGAGTTAAAAAAAATTTTGCAATAAATTTCACAGCAATTATAAGAATTTTATAATGAAATTCAGCGCAAATATGACATTTAGAGATATATGCATAATTTCAACAAATTAAGGAGAAAAGTCTCCCCCTATCTATTACAAACATTTGAATTATGCAGAGTTCTTGTTCTTCTTTTTTTTTAATTTTTGATAGTGCAGTATCATCATAATTTAAATCTCCCCTATATATTATCTTTAGTGTAGAGATTTGTATTTTGAATTCTTTTCACATTTCTTATTTCTCATTTCTCAAATTAGAATTATTTTCATATTTCTCCCCCTTTTTGTCATCAACAAAAGGAAGGAAGCTAATAATATCTGATACCAACATGAAGGATTAATTAAAGGTTTTGATATGTATCAGATCCAATATGTATCATAGCAGTATATAAACCAATAAAGACATATATTTTAAGAAAGGTAATCATTCATTACATTGGGTAAATGAAGTACATTAGAAGATTACAATTTGTATCAATTGGTATTAGTCTGCATACAAGTGTGCCAAATAAACATGAAACTCAGCTTAGTACAAGGTTATGTTTTGAAAACATGGGTTTCAGGCTAGGTTCAGTCTAAGGTCAGTCTAGGTTCAAGGTTTTGAAGATGAAGGTCCAGACTGATCTTCCTTTGGCTCTTCCATCAGCTTGTCAATTTTACTATTTAGTGTAGTGATAGAGCTAGTGAGCTGAGTGTGTTCTTCTTTCAGTGCTTGTACAGATCCTTCAACAGAATTTTCTTGTTCTCTCAATTGTTTTTCAATCTCAGTAATTTTTCTCTGCTGGTTAGCTGCAGTTGCCTCAATCCTTGCAGTTCAGATTTTACTTCTTTTACCAAGTCAATGAGGTCAACAACCGAATTCCAGCAGACTCCAGAATTGAACATTGCTTTTATAATGTTATATCCAATAAATTTTAATTGCCATTTCTCAAGTCTAAGTGGAGAATCTGATGGCCTTTGGATTGAAGGAGGTTGATTGACTGGAGGCCTTGTTGGAGGTGCTTGTGTAGGGATTCTTGTGCCTTTAAGTGGTGTTGGAGTGTCTTGACCACTTTCATCTTGAATTCCTTTCCCTTTATGAGTCCATTTGCCCTCAATTTTGACAAATCCCATTCTTTTCAATGATTTGTCATTGTAGACATCAGAAGACAGTAGTTCCCTTCTTGGTCTCCCCTTCTAGATTTACATTGAAGTAACAGAAGACTTGAGTTAAGACCATACCATAAGGAAGTGAAGCTCCTTTCTCTGTCCTTGAGCTTCCATATATTTAATCATCAAGCAGGATAGGTTCAATGGGAGTCCTTGTATAATATGAATGTATTACCAGTATAATCCCTTTCTGAAACCTGATCAAATTTTCCTGTCTTCAGGAAGAACATTTTGTTGATCATGTAATGTAGCAAACGCATCTCAGGATCAGTTAATTAGCACTGATTTCAGTCCAATCTCCTGTGACTTCTCTATTCAGAATGGTACTTATCCCTTCATTTCTATTCTCTAGGTGATCTCTATTTTCTCCATCATTTGGAATCCGAAGGGTATCTCTAAGAATCTCTTCAGTAATCAAAATAGGAGTCATCTCCTATAGACTAGGAGTCGACTCTTTTAACTTAAGAGTCATCCCCTGTAAGTTAGCGGTCGACTCTTTTAACTTAAGAGTTGTCCCTTACTACATGAGTCGACTCATTTATATGAGTTCGTCTCCTCAGACTGTTCAAGAGACAAATCTTTTTGAATAAAGATTTAAAACTCAATTATAAACCACGGATCAAATCAACTAAAATTCAACCAATAATAATCAATCAAAATACATAATTTATCATTTATAATCAGTCATCAAAATGGATCACAAATGCATAATTCACCTCTAAATTTACAAAAAATAACTTCTTCATAAGAGGGTTTAGAGAAATATCTGCAATTTGTTTATCAATATTTAAAATTCCATTTTTATATCCCCATTTTGAGCATGATCTCTTATGTGAAATTGATGTCTGATTTCTATAATGTTTAGATCTTGAGTGTTGTATGGAATTTTTAGTCAGATTTATGGCACTAGTGTTGTCACACCTTATAGAAATTTTCTTTTGTTTTATGTCATAGTCCCGAGTTGTTGCTTAATCCACAGAATTTGAGCACAGCAACTTCCTGCAAGCAATATATTCACCTCTGCTGTAAATAATGCTACGGAATTTTGTTTCTTGCTAAACCAAGAAATTAAGTTTGTCAAGAAATTGACAAGTTCTACTTGTACTATTTCTATCTAATCTACAACCAGCAAAATCAGAATCTTAATATCCAATTAAGTCAATTGTAGATGTCTTAGAATATGATAAGCCTAAGTGTTGTGTTCCTTTTAAGTATCTAAATATCCTTTTAACAGCAATTAAGTGTGATTCTTTAGGATTTATTTGATACTTGCACACATAACAAACACTATGCATTATATCAGGTCTACTTCTGTAAGATAAAGTAAAGATCCAATTATTCTCTATACAAGCTTTGAATCAAGGGATTTACCATGCTCATCTTTTTCTAATACAAGAGAGGTTTATAGGAGTACCTATTGATTTTGAATCTTCCATACCAACTTCTTTAAGATTTTTTTTGTGTACTTGCTTTGGTAGATGAAGATTCTAATCACTTATTTGCTTAATTTGGAATCCAAGGAAGAAGTTGAGTTCACCCATCAAACTCATCTCGAACTCACTTTGCATGAGCTTAGCAAATTCTTCATATAAACTTTCATTAGTAGCACCAAATATAATATCATCAACATATATTTGAACAATTAGAATGTCAGCATTTTTTTTTTAATAAACAGAGTTTTATCAAACATTTTCTCTTGAAAAATTACTCTATATTAAAAAGTTGCTTAGTCAAGCTCTAGGAGCTTGCTTCAAGCCATAAAGTGCTTTGTTCAATTTAAGACATAATCTGGAAGTTTATGATTTTCAAATCCAGGTGGCTGTTCTACATAAACTTCTTCTGTTATGAACCCATTATGAAATGCACTTTTGACATCCATCTGAAATAATTTAAAATCCATGAAGCATGCAAATGCAAAGTAATAGCCTAATAGCTTCAAGTCTAGCTACAAGTACAAAAGTTTCATCAAAATCAATTCCTTCTTCTTGATTATATCCTTTTGCAACTAATCTAGCCTTATTTCTAATTACAATTCCATCTTCATTTAATTTATTTCTAAAAATCTATTTTGTTCCAATTACAGATATATTTTCAGACCTTCTAACCAAATTCCAAACATTGTATCTTTCTGTGGAGTGATTGATTAAAACCCCATTTGATTTTGATGAGCTCAAAGCATTTGAGTATATCTTGTGATTACTAATGAATTCAATTGAGTGTTTCAGTGAAAATCCTGTCCAAGTGTCTCTAGATTTGGTTCATAGTATTTTGGATAAGTTAAGAAGTCTGCTGAACCAAGTCTGAGACTCGAGTCGACTCCCGAGTATCACGAGTCGACTCCAAGCGTATCAAGTTCACTGGCACGAGCTCGAGTCGACTCCAGATCAGTACGAGTCGACTCCGACTGAGAACAGACAGAAGGACAGAAAGCTTCAACTCAGAACTGTCAACGAGTCGACTCCCGAAGTGCGCGAGTCGACTCCAATGTTCAACGAGTCGACTCCAGGGTAGTAAGAGTCGACTCCAAGAGACACAAAGAAAAGTCAGAGAGCAGTTTTCGGGTCTGAGATTCGAGTCGACTCCAGTGGAACGCGAGTCGACTCCGATGGTTGGCAGTCGACTCCAAAGAAGGTAAGAGTCGACTCTCAGAGGACACAAGAAAAAGTCAGAGAACGATTTTCGGACTCTGAGATTCGAGTCGACTCCCGCAGTACGCGAGTCGACTCCGAGACTGAGCGACCATCAACAGACAGAAGACCATGTTACTGCCTCTGAGATTCGAGTCGACTCCAGACAGCTCGAGTCGACTCCAGACAAGCTTCACGTCAAAAGGCAGAAGACCAACTTTCGGAAACTGAGAGCCGAGTCGACTCCAAGGAAGTTCGAGTCGACTCCAAGACTGGATGAGCCAAAAGACAGAGAATCGGGAGTTCGGGCTCTGAGATTCGAGTCGACTCCCAGGACAGTCGAGTCGACTCGAGTGGACAAAATTCAAAATTGGATCCACGGACTTCAGTGGATGAGCCGACTCCAAAATTGCCAGGTCAGCTCCAGAAGTTGGCGAGTCGACTCCAGGTCAAGACGAGTCGACTCCCAGTCAAGACGGCAACTTTAATTCAAATTTGGAACAGTTGCCGAGTCGACTCCGGAAAAGCGAGTCGACTCCTGCTACAGCCGAGTCGACTCCTGATCGCGCGAGTCGACTCCAACCCACCAACGGTCATATTGTCAGGCTGCGCAGAGTGTGCAGAACGGCCAGAAAAAGCAGAGTAACGGCTAGTTTCCGTGGGGGTTGGCTTAAATAGCCACAGAGGACTGTAGCAAGGCAGAGAACAGATATTCCACTCCAAGCATTCAAGTTTCAAGCTCTCCAAGTGCTCTTAACGAAAAAGGGAAGATCTGCATTTACTGCTCCAACAACTCTTCCCAGCAATCAAAGCTTCCTCCTCCTGCATTCAAGTCGACCACTCTTTCAAGAGGAGACCGGAGTTCAGAAGCCATTCCTCTTCACCAGCTTAAAAGCGTTTGAGGGCTTCTAACTCCTTTACGATTATATTGTTTTAAATCTGCTTTTTGAGAAGCTATTTTCTGTTTTCTTCTACTCTTGTATTTACTTGATTCAATCGGGGGATTGAATCAAGGGGTTTAAGGTTGGTTGGTGAGCCAAGTTAAAACCAACGTGTGTAAGGGTTTGATTGTGAGCCCGGGAAAACAATCGGGGGGTTCTAGTCGGTGAGCCTGGAAAACCGACCGAGTTCGTTGTGAGCTCGTAAAACAACAAGTTTGGTTGTGAGCTTGCAAAACAACCGGCTGTAATCCAAGGGGGTTATAGTGAAATTCCCAAGTGAGACTTGGGGAGTGGACGTAGGAGCAAGGGTTAGCTCCGAACCACTATAAAACTTGTGTTTGTAGTGCATTGTCTCTCATCTCTTCCCCGCACATACTCACAGCACTAGCTTTAATTAAATAACTTGCATAGTTTTTAATTAATCATCCACAAAGTTTTAATTAGCCAAATTATTTTAAAACCCAATTCACCCCCCCTCTTGGGTTGTCTATCTGGGCAACAAGTGGTATCAGAGCCAAAAACTCTTCCACTCAAGAGTTAAAAGATCAAAATGACAACCCCATTTGGATCTTCTCACATTGAGGGTCAGTCCACCCAAAGACCCCCTTTCTTCAATGGATCCGACTACTCATACTGGAAGGCTAGGATGAGAATATTCATCCAAGCCCAAGACTATGAGATGTGGACCATTGTAGTAAATGGCCCATACATCCCATCCATATTGTAGATGGTGTTAAGGTACCCAAACTAGAAATGGATTGGGATGAACATGACATGAGGAAGGCACAATTAAACTCTAAAGCATGAATGTCTTATTGTGCCTTAGACCGTAATGAATTCAATAGGGTTCAACTTGTAATTCAGCAAAAGAAATTTGGGACAGACTTGAAGTGACCCATGAGGGCACGAATCAAGTCAAGGAATCCAAAATAAACATCTTGGTTCATAAATATGAACTATTTAAAATGGATTCAAATGAAACAATCACATCATGTTCACTAGGTTTACTGATATTGTCAATGGCCTAAAAAGCCTTGGCAAGAACTATACTAACAGTGAGCTTGTCAGGAAAATCCTTCGGTGTCTACCAGGTCGTGGGAAGCTAAAGTGACGGCAATCCAAGAAGCCAAGACTTGAACAAGCTACCACTTGAGGAGCTCTTGGATCCCTATGACGCACGAGCTCACCATGAAACAACACAACGAGGAAGAGTCCTCCCATAAGAAAAAGGTAATAGCTTAAATCTACTTCTTCTAACAAGGACTTGTCTTGCAGCAGCAGCAGTGAAGAAGAAGAAGATGAGGAAGATGGTGGTGAGGCTCTTCTTGTGCGCAAGTTCAAGAAATTCATCAACCACAAGAAGTCCTATCATCAAAGGAGAGGCCCCTCAAATTCCTACCGCAAGGACAAAGGTAAGGAAAGGGAAAATGAGGGGATTGGTGTTACGAGTGCAAGAAGCCGGGTCACATAAGAGCTGAGTGCCCCTTACTGAAGAAGGGGAGTAAGTACAAGAAGAAGAAGGCTCTTGTCACTACCTATCGGACTCCGACTCATCATCCTCCTCATCAGATGATGAACAAGAAGAGAAGGCCAATTTCTGTTCATGGCCAACGAAAACGAGGTAACTTCCGATACGCATCCTGATTTTTCTTTTGATGAACTTTATGATGCATTTAATGAATTAATGGTAGAATATAAATAAATCTTAAGAATAAAGAACTAAAATAACTAATCAATCATACCTACATAAATACGATAAATTAGTTAAGGATAAGGATTTAATCACCAAAGAAAATATAGAACTTAAGACAAGCAACCAACTTTTAACTCAAAAGACTAACACCTTAACTAAAGATAATGAAAAACTAACTAAGGAATTTCAGAACTTAAAAAATATAAACAAACTTAATAAGGATCTACAAAAGAACTTAATGATCTAAAAGCAAAAATCAACACTAACTAAAGAACTTAACAAATACAAACCCTTAGTTGAAAATTTACATATAGTTCTGAAAAATTAAACATGATACTAAATAGTCAACGAGCAGTATTTAATAAAGCGGGTTTAGGATATAAACCAAGAATAAGCAAAAACTTCTTAGTAACTTCTTTGTTAAAGCTGGGGAAACAAAAACTAAGAAAATAACCTGCTTTTGTTGTGGTACAGTAGGCATAAAGCAAATGTATGTAATTTTAGGAAAAGTAAAACTAAAAGAAAAATTAAAAGGGTATGGGTTCCAAAAGGAACCAACTTGACTAACCATGAAGGACCCAAGAAAACTTGGGTACCTAAGATGACATGATTTGCTTGTGTAGGAGTGTCTTGCAGCCAAGGTCAACAAAAATTGCTGGTATTTGGATAGTGGCTGCTCAAGGCACATGACGGGTGATAAAGACCAATTTTTCACCCTTGAAGCTAAGAAGGGAGGTGCTGTGACGTTTGGAGACAACAACCAAGGTCACATCATTGGTATTGGTAAAGTTCAAATCACCCCTTCTACTTTTATAGATAATGTTAGATATGTTGATGGTCTTAAGCATAACTTGTTAAGCATTAGTCAATTATGTGATAAAGGATATGATGTTATGTTTAAACCATCACTATGTATTATAACAAATCCTAATGATAATAGTTTAGTTTTTAAAGGGATTAGACGTGGAAATGTATATGTTGTAGACCTAGAAGATCTTGCAAAACATAACCAATGTCTAGTTGTAAATGAAACTAAAGATAATGATGCTAGTTGGTTATGGCACCGTAAGTTAGGTCATGCAAGCATGGACACAATAACTAAATAGTTAAAAGAGACTCCGTGATAGGTTTGCCAAAATTAAAATTTGAAAAGAACAAAATATGTGAAGCATGTCAATTTGGCAAACAATCTAGGAACTCTTTTAAATCCATAAAATGTGTCTCTACCTCTAGGCCTCTAGAATTATTACACATGGACCTATTTGGTCCAACTAGAACAACAAGCCTAGGTGGAAATAAATATGGTCTAGTTATAGTAGATGATTACTCTAGGTACACATGGGTCATGTTTCTAGCACATAAGGATCAAGCATTTTCATGTTTAAAAGTTCCATAAGGAAGTAACAAATGCTAGAGAGTCTTCAGTCATAGCCATTAGAAGTGACCATGGTACCGAATTCGAAAATCAATTATTTGATGAATTTTGTAGTAAAAAGGGGATAACCCATAATTTTTCTGCACCTAGGACACCACAACAAAATGGAGTTGTGGAAAGGAAGAATAGAACACTAGAGGAAATGGCTAGAACGATGTTATGTGAAAGTAACCTCCCTAAGTACTTTTGGGGAGAAGCCATTAATACTTCTTGCCATATATTAAATAGAGTTTATTAAGACCCATTATAAAGAAAACACCTTATGAACTGTGGAAAAACAGAAAACCAAAGTTAACTATTTTCATGTTTTTGGATGTAGGTGTTTTGTACATAATAATGGGAAAGATAATCTAGGGAAATTTGATCCTAAATCTGATGAAGGAATATTCTAGGTTATTCTACAACTAGTAAAGCCTATAGAGTCTTTAATAAAAGAACCTAGTTATAGAAGAATCTATACATGTTGTTTTTGATGACTCTAGTGACATCTCATCTAGTAAGAAGGTTAATTTTGATGATGATATTGAAATACTTGAAGAAAAGATAGATGAGATGGGATTACAAGATGATAATCAAAAGTTGATTGAAGGAGAATCATCAAACCAAGAGCCTATAGTGGATCATGGGCTAACTAAAGCTTGGAGGTATGCTCACGGGCATCCTAAGGAACTAATTCTAGATGATCCATCTCAACCGGTTAGGACTAGAGCATCCCTTAGGAATTTGAATAACCATCTAGCTTTTGTTTCACACTTTGAGCCCAAACATATAGAAGAAGCCGAAAATGATGTAAATTGGATAAATGCAATGCAAGAAGAACTAAACCAATTTACTAGAAACAAAGTGTGGGATCTAGTAGAGAGACCTTCTGAATATCCAATTATAGGTACTAAATGGATATATAAAAATAAGCTAGATGAAAATGGAATTGTTATAAGGAATAAGGCTAGACTAGTAGCAAAGGGTTATAATCAAGAAGAAGGCATAGATTTTGATGAAACCTTTGCTCCCGTAGCTAGACTTGAGGCTATTAGACTTTATTAGCATATGCATGCTCTAAGGACTTCAAACTATATCAAATGGATGTAAAAAGTGCTTTTTAAATGGGTTATTAATGAGGAGGTGTATGTAGAACAACCTCCTGGTTTTGAAAATCATCAATACCCTAATCATGTGTATAAACTGAACAAAGCACTTTATGGACTAAAACAAGCACCTAGAGCATGGTATGAGAGACTTAGTAAATTCCTATTAGAACATGAATTCTCTAGGGGAAATGTAGATACAACATTATTTCTGAAAAAGAAAATAAGGATATGTTATTAGTACAGATTTATGTTGATGATATCATTTTCGGTGCTACTAACAATCGCCTCTGCGAGGAATTTGCTGATTTGATGCAGAGTGAGTTTGAGATGAGCATGATGGGAGAGCTGAACTACTTCCTCGGGCTTCAAATCAAACAATCTGAAGGAGGCATCTTCATCAATCAAGCAAAATATATCAAGGAGATGCTCAAGAAGTTTGATATGGAGGGAAACAAGTCAATCAGCACCCCCATGAGCTCATCATGCAAGTTAGACCAAGATGAATCAGGTAAATCTGTAGATCAAAAACTTTATAGAGGTATGATAGGTTCTTTACTGTATCTTACTGCAAGTAGACCTGATATTATGTTTAGTGTGTGCATGTGTGCTAGATATCAGGCTAATCCTAAAGAATCACACCTAGCTGCAGTTAAGAGAATCTTTAAATACTTAATAGGAACTAAGAACATAGGGCTGTGGTACTCTAAAGAATCTAGCCTAAACTTAATAGGGTACACAGATTCAGACTTCGCTGGATGTAAGCTTGATAGAAAAAGTACCAGCGGGTCTGTCAATTTCTAGGAGAAAACCTAATCTCATGGTTTAGCAAGAAACAAAACTCGGTTGCATTATCCACTGCAGAAGCTGAATATGTTGCAGCCGGGAGTTGTTGTGCTCAAATCTTATGGATTAAACAACAATTAGAAGATTATGGCATTAAACAAGATAAAATCCCCATTAATTGTGATAACACAAGTGCCATAAATCTAACTAAAAATCCAATTCAACACTCAAGAACTAAACACATTGAGATAAGACATCACTTCATAAGAGATCATGTATTGAATGGTGATGTGTCACTCCAATTTGTGTGTACTGATAATCAATTAGCAGATATTTTTACAAAACCCCTAAGTGAAGAGAGGTTTAGTGTGCTTAGAGGGGATTAGGAGTGATTGATCCATCCTAGTGGGTTTCACTAGATTAATTGATTTTGATGATTAGAATGAGGTTAAAATAGAGTTTCTTCAATGATCATCAAATCAGTCCTTAATTAGGTGATTTTCCCTCATTTGGCACGATTATGCATGGTTTTTAGGTGCGTGCCAAGGTTAGAGACGACTCGAGTAAGTTTCAGAGCCGGCTCCTAAGGGGGAGTCGACTCGCGCATTTGCGGGAGTCGACTCGCAAAGTGGCAGCTGAGGGGAGTCGACTCGCACACTGTCGGGAGTCGACTCGCGCATATTCTGGAGTCGACTCGAGGTCGAGTCGACTCGCGACTCAGGGGAGTCGACTCGCAGTCGGGATCCGACTTTTTAACCCTAGGTTTGTCGTTTCGCAAACACTTTTCCTCAAGCCGCCACTGTTCACAAAGCCCTAGAGCCGACTCCTAGGTCATCCCCGATCGTCTCCAAGCCCTTTTCCCGTCGATTTTCGCCGGACATTGAGTTTCCGTCCGTTCCTAGGTCATTTCCGGTCCGTCCCGAGCTTCCTCTGTCGGTCCTTCACCGTCCTCTAGGTATTTTTCTTCCCGTTTAGGTCAAGATGCCTCGTAAGACCGTCGTTAGGAAGAGGTCCCGTCCCGAGGCCGGTCCCGAGCGGCGCTCCAAGGCGCGGCACGATCCCGCGAGGCAACCACCTCCGGATCGTTCCCCGCCTAGGGTGGTTCGTTAGGCCGTTGGCCGGGAAGGCCGTCACCTCGGGAGGTATGTCGATTTCGACTATCTCTCCCGGGAAGGGTTCACCATAGGCGATAGGCTTAGAGCCCAGGGCCTAGAGTACTTCCTCACCTTGGACCTTCCCACCTATCCTGGCCTAGTTCAAGAGTTTTACAGTACCGTCCATCGGGGAGATGGAGGTATCGAGGGCACGGTAGTAGGTGTCCCGTTGCGTGTCACAGAGGACTCATTGCCCATATCCTCCACCTTCCATTAGTAGGGGTGGCTCCCGCACACCCTGAGGATAGAGTTGAGGCCCTTACGGTCGTCTTAGGGCATCCACCTCAGTCCCCCTAGATGAGGTATCTGCTAGCTCACTTCCTATTGAAGTGAGAATCCTTTTGAGCATTCTGTCCAGGTCCATCTTCCCTAAGACAGGGAGATTTGATTTTGTGAATGAGAGGGACTAGCTATTATGTCTTATATCTTCAGGACACCCCGATCAACTTCCCAAAGCTCATTTATAGGTATATGTGTGAGCCCCTAGATAGACCTAGGCTCTCACTCCCATACGGGATGTTTCACTCTTCTTTTTAGGCAGTACGAGATTCCCATTCCTGAGAGGGAACCCTCTCGTGCCTTGCGATGGACTGATCGCTTATGTACGGGGACTATGCACAGGATGGGGTTTCGGAAGAGAGAAGGGATCTGGGTTAGGAAGTCCACTCTCACTGCTCAGACCACCAGACCATCACCCAGTCCTGAGCCAGATTCAGACTACCCAGACCTTCCAGACCATCCAGACCTCCATCCACTCCTCCTGCTCCTACCACCTCTGCCGGACCTTCCTCCTCAGTCCACCATCTATGGAGGTCCGTATTGATCCTGAGCAGCTCCGGGAGCTGCGGCAGGAGATCGTCCGAGATCTGAGGGATGAGCTGCTTCGGGAGCTCCGAGGTGCGGTGCCTGCCCCACTCCTGCACCCGTATCTTCTCAGTTGGTCCCTTCCTTGACAGCCGTGACTGACATGACGGCTCATGTACGGGAAGAGATCTACAATGTCCGGAGTTTGGTCCAGGCCCAGTTCCACAGCATGAGTGAGGTCACGAGCTCCACTCGACAGATGCGAGAGGAGATAGGTCGTGACATGCACACCACCACCGAGGGGGCCGAGCGCTTGTCGAATGTACTCATCGACAAGCTGGACGCACTTCAGACATCGGTGACTGGGCTTCAGGCGTCGGTGACAGAGCTCTCCACTACACATAGCAGAGCCACCACGTCTATTATCACGCAGCTTGGACATGTGACAGATGCAGTCACCCTCCTCATGGAGCAGAGCCGATTGAGAGGAGGAGCACCATCCTCGAGAGGAGGAGCCACATCCTCCAGAGGAGGAGATGCATCCTCGAGAGGGGGAGCTTCATCCTCGAGGAGGACATAGATGTGTTTGAGTTGTGTTTTGTCTTGTTTGCTTTACTTATTGTATTCTCACATGTATTCACATTCATATCAATACAATGAGTAGACATTTTATCTTCAATTATGTGCTTTGCTTTGATTGATTGTGTGTGATTACCTCCTTTTTTGGTATGATGACAAAAAGGGGGAGAAATATGTATAAAATGTGTAAAAGGGGAGAAATATGAAAAAATATGTAAAAGAAATCAATGGAAATAAATAAAAAGATAAACTCTTAAAAACACACTCAAATTTGTTCTAAGTGGATTCGGTACCTCGAGGCTCATTATCTCTCTTTTGGGGCTCCTAATGGAGTAATCTCCAGAATCTATTCAAGGGATATTCGGAGATTAGCTGAATCCTACTCAAGAACAAATTGACAGATTTTCCCTCTAAAAAGATAAAATTCAGTTCAAAAACTTCAAAGCATTAAAAGGAAATTCAGAGAATCAAAACATAGTTGAATGCATATGTTGAGGGGGAGAATCTGAATTTTAATCAAGCTAAATCATTAATGACATATAAGCCAAACAATTGATTGCATAATATGAAGGCTTATATAATTCCAAATGAAAGGGGGAGCTTTAACTCCGAAATTTAATGTTTCACTCCTTTCAAACTTGGATAAATTAAATTATCAGACATTTGAATTCATTTATGGATTTTACTTCATTGTTTTATGAGCAATTCATTTTACATATACTCAAAGTTTTGTCATCATCAAAAAGGGGGAGATTGTGGAGTGATTGATTAAAACCCCATTTGATTTTGATGAGCTCAAAGCATTTGAGTATATCTTGTGATTACTAATGAATTCAATTGAGTGTTTCAGTGAAAATCCTGTCCAAGTGTCTCTAGATTTGGTTCATAGTATTTTGGATAAGGTAAGAAGTCTGCTGAACCAAAGTCTGAGACTCGAGTCGACTCCCGAGTATCACGAGTCGACTCCAAGCGTATCAAGTTCACTGGCACGAGCTCGAGTCGACTCCAGATCAGTACGAGTCGACTCCGACTGAGAACAGACAGAAGGACAGAAAGCTTCAACTCAGAAACTGTCAACGAGTCGACTCCCGAAGTGCGCGAGTCGACTCCAATGTTCAACGAGTCGACTCCAGGGTAGTAAGAGTCGACTCCAAGAGAAACACAAAGAAAAGTCAGAGAGCAGTTTTCGGGTCTGAGATTCGAGTCGACTCCAGTGGAACGCGAGTCGACTCCGATGGTTGGCAGGTCGACTCCAAAGAAGGTAAGAGTCGACTCTCAGAGGAACACAAGGAAAAAGTCAGAGAACGATTTTCGGACTCTGAGATTCGAGTCGACTCCCGCAGTACGCGAGTCGACTCCGAGACTGAGCGACCATCAACAGACAGAAGACCATGTTACTGCCTCTGAGATTCGAGTCGACTCACAGACAGCTCGAGTCGACTCCGAGACAAGCTTCACGTCAAAAGGCAGAAGACCAACTTTCGGAAACTGAGAGCCGAGTCGACTCCAAGGAAGTTCGAGTCGACTCCAAGACTGGATGAGCCAAAAGACAGAGAATCGGGAGTTCGGGCTCTGAGATTCGAGTCGACTCCCAGGACAGTCGAGTCGACTCGAGTGGACAAAATTCAAAATTGGATCCACGGACTTCAGTGGATGAGCCGACTCCAAAATTGCCAGGTCAGCTCCAGAAGTTGGCGAGTCGACTCCAGGTCAAGACGAGTCGACTCCCAGTCAAGACGGCAACTTTAATTCAAATTTGGAACAGTTGCCGAGTCGACTCCGGAAAAGCGTGAGTCGACTCCTGCTACAGCCGAGTCGACTCCTGATCGCGCGAGTCGACTCCAACCCACCAACGGTCATATTGTCAGGCTGCGCAGAGTGTGCAGAACGGCCAGAAAAAGCAGAGTAACGGCTAGTTTCCGTGGGGGTTGGCTTAAATAGCCACAGAGGACTGTAGCAAGGCAGAGAACAGATATTCCACTCCAAGCATTCAAGTTTTCAAGCTCTCCAAGTGCTCTTAAACGAAAAAGGGAAGATCTGCATTTACTGCTCCAACAACTTCTTCCCAACAATCAAAGCTTCCTCCTCCTGCATTCAAGTCGACCACTCTTTCAAGAGGAGACCGGAGTTCCAGAAGCCATACCTCTTCACCAGCTTAAAAGCGTTTGAGGGCTTCTAACTCCTTTACGATTATATTGTTTTAAATCTGCTTTTTGAGAAGCTATTTTCTGTTTTCTTCTATCTCTTGTATTTACTTGATTCAATCGGGGGATTGAATCAAGGGGTTTAAGGTTGGTTGGTGAGCCAAGTTAAAACCAACGTGTGTAAGGGTTTGATTGTGAGCCCGGAAAACAATCGGGGTTGGTTCTAGTCGGTGAGCCTGGGAAAACCGACCGAGTTCGTTGTGAGCTCGTAAAACAACAAGTTTGGTTGTGAGCTTGCAAAACAACCGGCTGTAATCCAAGGGGGTTATAGTGAAATTCCCAAGTGAGACTTGGGGAGTGGACGTAGGAGCAAGGGTTAGCTCCGAACCACTATAAAACTTTGTGTTTGTAGTGCATTGTCTCTCATCTTCTTCCCCGCACATTACTCACAGCACTAGGCTTTAATTAAATAACTTGCTATAGTTTTTAATTAATCATCCACAAAGTTTTAATTAGCCAAATTATTTTAAAAACCCAATTCACCCCCCCCCCCCCCTCTTGGGTTGTCTATCTGGCAACATTTCAAATTGATTTAATTCTTCTTGCATTACCATTAACCAATTGTTATCATTTTCAGCCTCTTCAAAAATTTTGGTTCAAATTTCGAGAAACAAATGCAAGGTGATTACAAACATCTCTAATAGAAGATCTAGTTCTAATGCCTTGAGAAGGATCACCAATTATTAAGTCTCTAGGCTGACTATGTGCAACCTCCATTCTTTTGGTAGACTAGTTTACCTTTAAGCATTTGATCTTCCTTCTCCTTGCTATCATCATCTCTGAATTTTCAGATGCAGAAACATCCTTTAGGGTTAATCTTTGACTTGCTTATCGAGTTCTTCTGCATTATCATCGAGATCTACATTCTTCCTTGAAGAAGGGTCATTAAATTCATTAAAGATAACATGTATTGACTCTTCTACACTAGAGTTCTCTTGTTAAATATTATATATGCTTTGCTTGATGAAGAATATCCAAGAAAAATAGCTTTATCTTGATTTTGAATCAAATTTTTCTAAGTTATCCTTACATTATTAGAACAAAACAGATTGCAACCAAAAACATGAAAGTATGAAAGATTTGGTTTCTTATTATTCAAAGTTCATAAGGAGTTTTCTTTAGAAATTGATCTAATAATAAACTCTATTAAGAACATAACAAGCTGTATTTATGGCTTCAGCCCAATAGTACTTAGGTAAGGTCACTTTCACATAACATTGTTCTAGCCATTTCCGAAAAGTTATGTTCTTTCTCTCTACAACACCATTTTGTGTGGTGCTCTTGGTGCAGAAAAGTTATGATCATACCATTTTCAGTGCAGAAATTTTTCAAAGTCATGATTTTCAAATTCAGTTCTATGATCCTTCTAATCTTGATGGTCTGCGTCCATATTCATTTGAAATCTTTTTATACAGTTTAGTAAAAGGTGAAAATGCTTTCACTTTTGTGTGCCAAAAATAAAATCCATGTATCATCTAGAAAAATCATCCACAATAACAAAGCCATAAAGTTTTCCCTAGGCTTGCAGTCCTAATTGGTCCAATAAGTTCATGTGCAGAAACTCTAAGGGTCTAGTGTGTGGAGACAATATTTTTAGATTTGAAAGAGTTCTGGTCTGTTTCCTAGTTTGACATGCAGAGCAGATTTATCCTTTTCAAATGATAATTTTGGCAAGCCGAAAACAAGTTCTTTTCAAATAAGTTTTGAAATTAAGTTTATACTTGCATGAGCTAATTTTCGATGCCATAAACAGCTAGCTTCACTATTTTTGGTTTTCTAGCTACCAAACAGTCCATGTTTTTCATGAATATTTGATTTAAGTCAACCAAATACACAATTCCATGTCTATGTCCAGTAATACTATACACTGTTATTAGTACTTGAAACTAGACATATAGATAATTCAAAAGTCAGCAACATATCCTTTATCACAGAATTGACTAAGTTTTAGCAAATTATGTTTTAATCCATCTACCAATAAAATATTTTCAATAAACTAGATGGAGTAATCCGAATGTTACCAATACAATGATTTTGCCTTTTCCATTTCACCAAAGGTAACTATTCCTCCATCTTTCTTTTTGAGGGACATGAATTGGATTCAATCCCCTTCATGTGTCCTAGAGCACCCACTGTCCAAATAACCATTTTCTGTTTGATGCTTGGGATGCTAGACACACCTGCAAAATAGAAATTTAATTCTTTATTTTTCGTACCTAAGCTTTCTTGGTCCTTGAATGTTAGCAAATGATGGTTCCCTTTGAACCAATTTTTCTTAATTGAAACATTACTTACAAGTTTTTGGCTTTTAGGATTACATGCATTGTGTTCTTGTTTCTGTTTATCTAACTTAAACAATGTAGATTTCGGTTGAATATAAGTCGGATTTACAAATATGTTTGTTGACCCCCTAATGGATTTTGATGAATACAAACACTAGAGTAAAATTCCATTATATCTTAACAATTCAATTGAGAAAATTCATGTTTTTACTTAGAATATTGTTAAGAAATGTCTAGGCAAGTTTCCATAATTTTTATGAATTTATTGAAGAATATTTTGAGCTAAAGAAAAAGTTCAGGGACAGCCGAGACGTCTCCTGATAGTTTCAGAGACGTCTCTGGCACAAACAGGAAGAACTGGCACCTTGGAGACGTCCCCGACACCTGCCGAGTCCCCTCGCGTTAGCGGAGTCGACTCCTCTCAGTAGCGGAGTCGACTCTCTCAGTGGCGGCAGAAAGACGTTTTTTAAGGGATATGCGCGAGACGTCCCCGCTGTACGCGGAGTCGTCCCCGCAAGCAAAAAGGAGACTTCCCGAGTCGTCCCCAAGATGGCGGAGACGGCTCTCTCAGGGTTTTCCAGAGAATGGTTTCTGCGGTGATAAGGAAGCGGAGTCGACCCTGAGATAGCGGAGACGTCCCCATGCATAAAAGTGCAGACAAGCCGAGACGTCCCCTGAAAGAGCGGAGTCGACTCTCTCAGGGAATTCCAGAGGACATATTTTTCAAGATAAAGAAGCGGAGTCGTCCCCAAACAAGCGGAGACGTCCCCATGATAAAAGTGCAGACAAGCCGAGACGTCCCCTGAAAGAGCGGAGTCGACTCTCTCAGGGAATTCCAGAGGACATATTTTTCAAAGATAAAGAAGCGGAGTCGTCCCCAAACAAGCGGAGTCGTCCCCACTCAAAAAGTGCAGACCCGAAGCGAGACGTCCCCGTAAAGTTGCCGAGTCGACCCCAGATAAAGTAAAAAGTAAAATCCTGTAGGCGAGACGTCTCCGCTGTAGCAGAGACGTCCCCGGACGCCTGGGACGCGACTGACAGCTTTTCAGGTTTGGTTTGAATTTCAAATCCTTCTCTTTTTGTTCTAACGGCTATATTTGCTTTTTGGGCTATAAAAGGGACCTCTTAAGTGGTTCTCAACAACTCTTCACCAACCCAAAGCAAAATCATTCAAGAGAGAAAAGTTCAAGAGAGTGAGAGCATTAAGTGAAGAAATCAAGTGCTTTCAAGTCTCGTGATTTCAAGCTCAACCACTCTCGTGCGCTCGGGATTCAAAGCTCACACTCAACCCTACGCACTCCACATCGGAAGAATCAACATCTCCCACGCTTCCAACGGCAAAAAGATTCTTCCGGGTTATTGTTCATAATTGTATATTTGCTTTTTAGAGCTTTTATTCTCTTTTGTAAACTCTTTATTGTGGTGCTTGTTCAGTCAAGGGACTTGGAACAAGGGAAAGGCGTCCCAAGCCTAAGAGAAATTGGGGGTTTAGGGTTTGTTGTGAGCCCGGTGTAAAACAACGAGTTGGGTAGTGAACTCGCAAAACTACCGTACTGTAATCTTGGATTATAGTGGAAATACCAAAGGCGCTTTGGGGAGTGGATGTAGGAGCAGTGGAAGCTCCGAACCACTATAAAACCTGTGTTTGTGATTGTTCTTCTCATCCCTATCCTTACTTAGTTTCATATATTTGTGTGTTTTAATTTTAATTAGTCAAAAGTTTTTAAAACACCCAATTCACCCCCCTCTTGGGTGACCATCTCTGGGCAACAAGTGGTATCAGAGCAGGTGCTCTGTGTATTTCTTGAAAGACCTAACCGTCTTAGCCAAAGATCTAGATGGGAACACCCTTTAACAATGTTCCTGCCGAGGGGCAAGCAACCAATAGACCTCCACTCTTCAATGGGACAAATTATACCTATTGGAAGACTAGAATGAAATCTTCATTCAAGCACAAGACTATGCCTTGTGGAGGGTTATAGTCAAGGGACCACAAGAACCATCACATGTGGTTAATGGCATTCGAGTTCCCAAACCTGAGGAGGATTGGGATGAGAATGATGATAGGATGGCTCAACTCAATTCTAGAGCCATGAACTCATTTTTGTTCTTTAGATGTAAATGAGTTCAATAGAGTCTCTACATGTAGTTCCGCTAAGGAAATATGGGATAGGCTTGAAGTTACCCACGAGGGTACAAATCAAGTCAAAGAGTCCAAAGTGAACATTCTAGTTCACAAATATGAATTGTTTAAGATGGAACCTAATGAAACCATCACATGCATGTTTACGCTTTACCGATATAATTAATGGTCTAAAGAGTTTGGGTAAATCTTATACTAACCCGGAACTTGTGAGTAAAATTCTCAGGTCTTTGCCAAAGCATGGGAAGCAAAGGTCACGGCGATCGTAGAAGCCAAAGACCTCAACACTTTGGGATAGAACAACTCTTGGGCTCATTGATGACGCATGAGCTCACGATGAAGCAACATGAAGAAGAGTTGCCGAAGAAAAGACAATCGCACTCAAGGCTACCTCAAGTGTGTGTGAAGAAGAGAGTAGTGAGAGTGAAGAAGAAAGCCAAGATGAGGACTTGGGTTGATAGTAAGGAAGTTTAAGAAATTCATGAGAAGAAAGAAACCTTCCCAAGAAAGAAATTTGGAGGGAGAAATGATTGGGAAAAAGAAAAGGAAAAAGAAAGAGACCCAATCATATGCTATGATTGCAAGAGACCGGGACACGTTCGTTCCGAATGCCCTCAACAAAAGAAGTATTTTGGAAAGAAGAAGAAGAAGGCATTGAAGGCAACATGGGATGATAGTGACACATCATCCTCCGAGGAAGAGAAGGAAGAGACCGCCAATTTGTGCTTCATGGCGTTCGAAGACGACGAGGTATGTCAAAACCCAACTATAAATTTTACTTTAGAAGAATTATATGAGCTTTTCAAGAACTTATGGGTGATTGTAGTATGTTAGGAGCAAAGAATAAAGAATTAAAAGCCTCCAATCAAAAACTAAAGGAAGATATTGAAAACTATTAATTGAAAAGGAGAGCATTAAAAATATTAACACTACTACCTAGAAATCAAAAATTCAAAACTTAACATTGAAAATGAAAAGGCAAAAACACTAATTAAGGAATTAAATCTAAAGTAAAATCCCTATTCGATAATAATACCTCACTTGCACAAAATGTTGAATCTCTTAAAAAAGATAAGGAAGAACTAGTTAAAGAAAATTTGAATCTTAAGAATGAGGTACATAAGTACAAACCAATTGTTGAAAAATTCACACAAAGCTCTGAAAAATTAAATCTTATTCTTTCAAATCAAAGAGCTGTTTTCAATAAAGCCGGATTAGGATATAAAACTAATAAACAACAAAAGTATCTAAAGAATTTCTTTGTAAAAGCAAAAGATGTAAAAACTGAAAAACCTACATGCTTTCATTGTGGAAAGAATGGACATAAAGCCTACTCTTGTATTCAAAGAAAAATCCAAACTAACAAGAGTACATTTGTGAAAGCCAAAAACATAACTAAAGTATGGGTGCCTAAGGGAACCAACCACACTAACCACGAAGGACCCAAGAAAACTTGGGTACCTAAGAGCTTCACATGATCATTTTGCAGGTATGCCTTGCAGCCGGAAATAAAAAGAGAATGTGGTATCTTGATAGCGGTTGCTCAAGGCATATGACCGGTGACAAGAGTCTCTTCGTCACCTTGGAATCAAAAGAAGGAGGATAGTCACATTTGGAGACAATGCTAAAGGCGAATTATTGGTGTTGGTAAAATCTCCATATCACCCTCCTCATTTATTGATAATGTATTGTTAGTTAATGGACTAAAACATAATTTATTAAGTATAAGTCAATTTTGTGACAAGGGCTTTAAAGTGTCATTTGAATCGTCACTATGCATAATTAGTAGTCCAATTGATAATGAGATCATACTCACAGGACATAGGCATGGAAATGTTTACATGGTAGATCTTGATGATCTCACCATGAAGGATGGCCAATGTCTTGTAGCCATGAATCCCAAAGTCAATGAGACTAGTTGGTTATGGCATCGTAGGTTAGGGCATGCTAGCATGGATTTAATCTCTAAATTAATTACAAAGGATCTAGTCAAAGGACTACCAAAAATAGACTTTGAAAAGAATAAAATTTGTGCTGCATGTCAATTAGGAAACAAACAAGAAGTTCTTTAAGTCTAAGAACATAGTTCAACATCAAAACCCTTAGAACTAATTCACATGGATTTGTTTGGACCCACTAGAACTGCTAGTCTAGGGGGTAAGAAATTTGGTCTTGTAATTGTTGATGATTTTTCACGTTTTACATGGGTTTCATTTCTTGCACACAAAGATGAGTCCTTTCCCGCTTTTAAAGTTTCATAATAGAGTTTCAATGAACTCAATCTTAAACTAAAAGCAATTAGGAGTGATCATGGTACCGAGTTTGAAAATCAGTATTTGAAAAATTTTGTGAAGAAAATGGTATCAATCACAACTTCTCGGCACCTAGGACACCCAACAAAATGGGGTGGTAGAAAGGAAGAATCGCACACTAGCAGATATGGCTCGTACCATGTTGTGCGAATCGGATCTACCAAAGTATTTTTGGGCTGAAGCAATAAATACCTCATGTTATATTTTAAATCGTGCTTTAGTTAGATCCATCTTAAAGAAAACACCTTATGAGTTGATAAAAGTAAGAAACCAAATATAAGTTATTTTCATGTTTTCGGTTGTCGATGCTTTATTTTGAACAATGGAAAGGACAATCTCAGTAAATTTAGTGCTAAATCAGATGAGGGGATCTTCTTAGGTTATTCCTCATCTAGTAGAGCATACAGGGTCTTCAACAAGAGAACTCTCGTTGTTGAAGAATCCATTCATGTTGTTTTTGATGAAACTAATGGAGATTCTTCTAGAAAAGAAGAAGATGGTGATGCAGGTATACTTGAAGACCGAATGAAGGAATTCTCCATACAAGACAAACAACATGAGGATGAGGTCAAGAAGATACAAATCAGCAAGATGAAGAAGATCAACCTCCATCAAAAATCAAGATCTTCCTAAAGAATGGAGGTATGCACATGGTCATCCAAAGGATCTAATCCTTGGTGATCCTTCACAAGGTATAAGAACTAGATCCTCTTTAAGAAACACTAGTAATTATCTTGCTTTCGTTTCACAAATAGAGCCTAAATCACTAGAAGAAGCTGAAAAAGATGATAATTGGATGAATGCTATGCAAGAGGAATTAAACCAATTTGAAAGAAATGAAGTTTGGACTCTAATGAAAAGACCCCCTAATGTTTCAATTATAGGCACCAAGTGGGTGTATAGAAATAAACTAGATGAAGATGGAATAGTAATAAGAAACAAAGCTAGGCTAGTGGCCAAAGGATATAATCAGGAGGAAGGAATAGATTTTG
The DNA here is from genome assembly GCF_009389715.1 of Phoenix dactylifera. NCBI lineage: Eukaryota > Viridiplantae > Streptophyta > Magnoliopsida > Arecales > Arecaceae > Phoenix > Phoenix dactylifera. Next base: position 254,238 of record NW_024067801.1, read on the forward strand.
ATGAAACTTTTGCTCCTGTTGCTAGATTAGAGGCTATTAGACTGCTTTGCATATGCATGCTTCATGGATTTTAAACTCTATCAAATGGATGTAAAAAGTGCATTCTTAAATGGCTATATAATGGAGGAAGTTTATGTAGGACAACCTCCAGGTTTTGAAAATCACTTACATCCAGATTATGTGTATAAATTGCATAAAGCATTGTATGGACTTAAGCAAGCTCCTAGGGCATGGTATGAAAGATTAAGTAATTTCCTAATTGAGAACAAATTTAAGAGAGGAAATGTAGACAAAACCCTCTTTATTAAAAGAAAAGGAAATGACTTATTGCTTGTACAAATTTATGTGGATGATATAATTTTTGGTGCTACTAATGATAGTCTTTGTCAAGAGTTTGCCAAGCTTATGCAGGGAGAATTTGAAATGAGCATGATGGGTGAGCTCAACTTCTTCCTTGGGCTGCAAATAAAACAATCAGAGGAAGGCATCTTCATCAGTCAGTCCAAGTATATCAAAGAAATGTTGGAGAAATTCAAGATGAAGGATGCAAAAGAAATCAGCACACCCATGGGCTCAAGTTGCAAGCTTGACAAAGATGAAAAAGGTAAAAGTATAGACTGCAAATTGTACAGAGGTATGATAGGCTCTTTACTTTACCTTACTGCTAGTAGACCAGATATATTATTCAGTGTTTGTATGTGTGCTAGATACCAAGCATGTCCTAAGGAATCACACTTGCAAGCTGTTAAAAGAATTTTTAGATATCTAGTAGGGACATCTAATGTAGGCTTATGGTACTCTAAACAATCTGACATAAACTTAATTGCTTATTCCGATGCTGATTTTGCCGGGTGCAAACTCGACAGAAAAAGCACAAGTGGCACATGTCAATTCTTGGGTGCCAATTTGGTTTCTTGGTTTAGCAAGAAACAAAATTCAGTTGCCTTGTCCACAGCTGAAGCTGAGTACATTGCAGCTGGAAGCTGTTGTGCCCAAGTTCTTTGGATTAAGCAACAACTTGAAGACTTCGGTATTAAAATGGACAATATACCAATTAAGTGTGATAATACAAGTGCAATCAACTTAACAAAAAATCCTGTCCAACACTCTAAGTCAAAGCATATAGAGATTAGGCATCATTTTATTAGGGATCATGTGCTGAAAAATGATGTGATGATTGAATATGTATGTACTGAAAATCAATTAGCTGATATCTTTACAAAGCCCCTTTGTAAAGATAGATTCAATTTCTTAAGGAATGCTTTGAGCTTGTATGATCCTAGCAAATGAATTGAACTTGTATTGCATTGCTTTGCTACTCGAACTAGTAATCCACCTCAAGGCAAACATAAGTGAAAACATGAATTCATCTAAGCTAAATGACGAACTGTTTGACTTTCCGGAGGATGGTTACCCTCCCTTGGACTCTTCATAGAGATATTTTCAGAGCCTATTTCATGGTATTCGAAATTTGGTCAAACATTCCTCATTTCAATATTAATAATTAAAAATCATTATCAAATCATTATAGGATGTATATTAAGGGGGAGGATCACAAACAAATTCACTCTGTGTTATCAAAAGAAATCATGATTGATTAGGGTGATTAAACAAAAATTGGAAATGCAGTCTGAAATTTTTTGTGCCGGAGACGTCTCTGGCAAGTCGCAGAGACGTCCCCCCAGGGGAGACGTCTCGCCTTAGTCGCGGAGACGTCTCGGGGACCGAATGAGGGCTTTTTAAATAGGTCGAAATCGCTCGAGCCGACTCGAGCTTTCTCCCTCATTCCCGACCAAAACGGAAAGCCCTAGCCTCCATTTGCTCTCCACCTCAAAACCTAGCTTCCATTTGCCCTAAATCGCAAACCCTAGCATCCATGGCACCAAAGAAAGCTAGGACAACCCGTGGGAGGCGACCTAGAGTAGCGGGCGACGGTGAGGAACGGCGGGAAGAACCCTCCGCGCCTTCTCCTCCGGTTGCTCCGCCAACCACGACGATTTCCTGTGCAAATCGCACAGTCACGACTGGTAGGTACATCGATTTTTCCTTTCTAGATCATGAGGGGTTCTCTATTGGAGAGAGACTCCGAGCCCAAGGGTGGGAGCACCTTTGCACCCTCAAAACCTCGACCTACCCCGGCCTTGTTAGAGAAATGTTTAGTGATATGGCCTTAGGGGACTTAGGGTACACTGCATATGTCCGAGGGACATTGTAGAAATTAATGAGGATGTCCTATCCACTGTCCTACAAATTCCTAAGGACGGTGAGGCACCGACCTCACATCCCCAAAGGGAAATAGCCCTAAACTTGATTCTAGGAAGAGAGGACTGCGGCCCTCTTGATGTTGTCTACTCCCAGGACCTAAATGCAGAAATGAGACTTCTTTTAAGCATTGTCAATCGGGTCCTATTCCCTAAAACCGGTCGCTTCGATTTTGTTTCGGAGCGAGATTTAGTTATAATGCACCATATCCTACTAGGGATCCCCTAAACCTCCCTAGACTCATGCTAAATTACATTGCCCAATGTCATAGGTATTCTAGGTTTAGTATACCCTATGGCATGATCTTTACCTTAATATTTAAACACTTCAAGGTTCCCATTCCACCAAATGAACCTGCAAAGGCCCTAAGAAACACCGACTATTACAATGAGGGCTCAATGAGAAGAATGGAATTTCACAAGATAGATGGGTCGTGGGTCAAGGTTCCAAAAAGAAAAGCACAAACCATAGAGCCTGAAATCCCACATCATGAGTCTGACCATCACTCTCCTCCACCTAGCCACATGGACATCCCTGATATTCCCTCCAGCTCAGCTGGACCTTCCACATCCATGCCACCACCTCCTCCAGTCAGTGGGACCTCCTTCCTATCAGAGGAGCAGATGCACACCTTAGCATCTGTCATTTGTCACAGCAGATGAGGGAGGAGATGAGATCCATGATGACTGCGAGCTGGCCCCCATCAGACAAGAGCTGAAAGATTAAGCTCAAATTGAAGCCCAAAGCAACAAAATTGGGGTGGGTGCCACCCAAACCAGATCATTAGAGCTCAAGGACAGCTTGAAGGCCATTTCCAAGAGCTCAAAGAGTTGACAAAGCCAGATGGCAATGTGGGCACCTTAGTTGCCCAACTTAGAGGCAGAATTGAGATGGCAACCTTAGAGTTTGAAGCACTTGTGGCAGGTTTCCACAAGTCACAGGGAGATCACTTTAAGACCCTCATGGATTCTATCAATGGTTTCATAGATGCAGCCTGTAAGGCTTATGCACAAAGTACAACTGGTAGGCCCATGAGCAACGACGCCGATGATGGATATCCATAGGATCTTCTTTTTGTAAATCCTAGGCCATTTTGAAACACTTTTGTATTAGAAATCAATACTTGTAATGATTTCTTCTTTTTGACTATGTAATGACTTCAAAATCTCACAATGATACATGAATACAATCCCTTTTTGAAAAATGTGTGTACATTGCCATTTCTGTGGATGTGTTTCTGTGAATATGAATGTGCCTCTTGATGTGTCATAAGAATCTCAAAACATACATTAAGTATTTAAATTTGGCACAACTTATCAAAGCATATGAAACAGGGGGAGCACAACCTGAATATCAAAGGGGGAGTAAAATGAATGCTGAATTCTACTATAAATTGAGTCTTAAGCACCTAAGGATAATTTGTCCCCTTCATTGTTGATGACAAAAAGGGGGAGTGGTGGTATCAATATTGTAAGGGATATGGTTATTGAAGAATATTGATTTTTAAGATAATTGCCCTTCTGGAAAAGAAAGGGGGAGTCAAAAAGAATCTAGCTTTCAATTATCTTCAGCATCAATATTTCATTCTAACTTGATTCAAATTCAGTTCATATGATAAAATCATTTAAGAACAATTCTATGCACAAGGAAATTTGAGTGATGCACATTGTATCTAGTTCAAATCAAAACATTATACTTGTATATCTGATCAATACTGTGTATATGTTTAAATTTCAAATTTTGCATATACTCAGTGTTTTGTCATCATCAAAAAGGGGGAGATTGTTGACCCCCTAATGGATTTTGATGAATACAAAACACTAGAGTAAAATTCCATTATATCTTAACAATTCAATTGAGAAATTCATGTGTTTTACTTAGAATATGTTAAGAAATGTCTAGACAAGTTTCCATAATTTTTATGAATTTATGCTGTACGCGGAGTCGTCCCCGCAAGCAAAAAGGAGACTTCCCGAGTCGTCCCCAAGATGGCGGAGACGGCTCTCTCAGGGTTTTCCAGAGAATGGTTTCTGCGGTGATAAGGAAGCGGAGTCGACCCTGAGATAGCGGAGACATCCCCATGCATAAAAGTGCAGACAAGCCGAGACGTCCCCTGAAAGAGCGGAGTCGACTCTCTCAGGGAATTCCAGAGGACATATTTTTCAAAGATAAAGAAGCGGAGTCGTCCCCAAACAAGCGGAGACGTCCCATGCATAAAAGTGCAGACAAGCCGAGACGTCCCCTGAAAGAGCGGAGTCGACTCTCTCAGGGAATTCCAGAGGACATATTTTTCAAAGATAAAGAAGCGGAGTCGTCCCCAAACAAGCGGAGTCGTCCCCACTCAAAAAGTGCAGACAAGCCGAGACGTCCCCGTAAAGTGCCGAGTCGACCCCAGATAAAGTAAAAAGTAAAAATCCTGTAGGCGAGACGTCCTCGCTGTAGCAGAGACGTCCCCGGAGCGCCTGGGACGCGACTGACAGCTTTTCAGGTTTGGTTTGAATTTCAAATCCTTCTCTTTTGTTTCTAACGGCTATAATTGCTTTTTGGGCTATAAAAGGGACCTTTAAGTGGTTCTCAACAACTCTTCACCAACCCAAAAGCAAAATTATTCAAGAGAGAAAAGTTCAAGAGAGTGGAGCATTAAAGTGTAGAAATCAAGTGCATTCAAGGTTCTCTTGTAATTCAAGCTCACCGCTCTCGTGCGCTCGGGATTCAAAGCTCACACTCGATCCTACGCACTCCACATCGGAAGAATCAACATCTCCCACGCTTCCAACGGCAAAAAGATTCTTCCGGGTTAAATGTTCATAATTGATATATTTGCTTTTAGAGCTTTTATTCTCTTTTGTAACTCTTTGATTGTAGTGCTTGTTCAAGTCAAGGGACTTGGAACAAGGGAAAGGCGTCCCAAGCCTAAGAGAATTGGGGGTTAGGGTTTGTTGTGAGCCCGGTGTAAAACAACGAGTTGGGTAGTAAACTCGCAAAACTACCATACTGTAATTTGGATTAAGTGGAAATACCCAAAGGCGCTTTGGGGAGTGGATGTAGGAGCGGTGGAGAGCTCCGAACCACTATAAAAACCGTGTGTTTGTGATTGTGTCTTCTCATCCCACTATCATTACCTTATTTCATATATTTGTGTGTTTTAATTTTAATTAGCCGAAGAGTTTTAAAACACCCAATTCACTCCCCTCTTGGGGTGACCATCTCTGGGCAACAATATTTTTCAATGATTTCTATTTCTTCCAAGGATTATATCCTAAACCAGCTTTATCATAAACAGCTTTCTGACTCTCTAGGATTAGATTTAATTTCTCAGAGCTTAGGATGAATTTATCTACTATAGATCTTAGTTTTCAAGTTCTTTAGCTAACTTCTATTTTTCTTCATGCAGTTCCTTCTTATTATCCAGAAGCAGAGCATTTTCTTTTTCCAACGATTAGTTTTTAATCTTTAGCTCCCTAATCTTTTTATATTCAATCATAAGCTCAGAAAAAGCATCTTGATGTTCATCAAAAGTGAAATCATATTCAGTATTTAAATATACCTCATTTTCGTGTGCCATTGGACACAGATTTGCAGCTTCTTGTTGCTGTCACTCCCAGTAGGCAGCATAGCTTTCTTCTTAACCTTTTCAGAGCCTTTTTTAATAGAGGACAGTCTGTTCTGAAGTATCCAGGCTTTTTGCACTCATAACAAACATATTGCTCCTTATTTTCTTTGGTTTGCTCCTCCTTGATTACAAGCCTTCTCTTGAAGTTTTCTCTATTCTTCTAAAGAATTTTTTGAACCTTCTTGTAATCAGGGCCATTTCCTCACTGTTATCGGATTCAGAATCCTCGCTCTTATCTTCATGTAGAGTGGATTTAAGAGCAATAATTCTGCGCTTCTTGGGTTCATCCTCCTCAAGGTTCTGTTTCATTGAGAGCTCATGAGTCATTAAGGAACCCAGCAGTTCTTCAGTGGGAGAGAGTTGAGATATTTGGCTTCTTGAATGGCAGTGACCTTTGCTTTCCATGCTCTAGGAAGAGATCTAAGAATTTTCCGAACAAGATCACTGTTAGAGTAAGATCCACCAAACTTTTCAGGCCGTTTCTAATATCAGTGAATCTAGTAAACATTTCAGTTATAGATTCACTGTTTTCCATCTTAAATAATTCATACTTATGCAGCAGTATACTGATTTAGATTCTTAACCTGGTTAGTGCCTTCATATGTAACTTCCAACCTATCCAAATTTTTTTAGCAGTCATGCAAATAGATATACGATTAAACTCATTTGCATCTAAAGAACAGTAAAGAACGTTCATGGCCTTTGCATTCAGCTAAGCCATTCTTTTATCATGGTCATCCCATTCAATCTCAAGTTTGAATAAGGTGATGCCATCAACAATTTTAATTGGTGTGTGAGGTCCGTAACAATAACAGTCCATAAATCATAGTCAATGCTTGAATAAAAATTCGCATGCGTGCTTTCCAATAAGTAAAATTTATGTCATTGAAAGAGGTGGTTTGTTGGTAGATTGTCCTTCGGCAACTGAGGATCCCATAGTGGCTGCCATAATCTTTAACTCTTGATTGTTAGATCAAAAGTTACTGTGAGTACCAGGCTCTGATACCACTTGTTGCCCAGAGGTGCAGCCCAAGAGGAGGGTGAATTGGGTTTCTTTAAAAAATAAAGTTAAAACGTGTGAAGAGTATGAGTTACGGTTATCTTACAGATTTAGCAGCGGAAATACGATGCACAAATATGACAGTGAAAAATGAGGAAAGCAATCAGGAATATGCAAAGGAGAGGAAGAGAGAAAAACCACAAGCACAAACACCAAGGTTATAGTGGTTCGGTGCACTCCCAGCACCTACGTCCACTCCTCAAAGCCTTGCTTGAGATTCACTATAACCCAGCAGATTACAGCCTGATTGTTTTCGGGCTCACAATCAAAACTTAATTGGTTTTTCCAGGCAACCAACTGAAAATCTTTTATTTTTCGGGATCACAAACAACTCAGTTGGTTTTCAAATAACCAACCAAAAATTTTACACCATTCGTTTTTCCGGGCTCACAAACAATCCAGTTGATTTCCAAACAAACCCCAAAAACTTTTCACCGTTTGTTTTTTCGGGCTCACAAACAACCAGTTGGTTTTCAGATAAACCAACCAAAAACTTTTTTCTTGCTAAATATTCTTGATTCAGCAACTTCCAATCGAGACTTGGAAGAGCCTTACAAGTTTCAAATTAATGAAACTGTTACCAACAATCAATCCAACTAAAAGAATGTTGTAACTAGAAAACTTAAAGCTTCAGAATATAAAGAGTGAAACAATGAAATGAAGATTGAAGCTGATGAAGAGGTTGGCTGTGGAAGGATGTTCCAATACTTAAACAGCTACTCTTCTCGATACAGTGAGAAGCTTCGACTGATTTCCTCATGAGAGAAGGTTTTAGATGGAATGCCGGTGAGGATGATGAACTGTTAAGCTTTTTCTTCTCTTTTTCTCAGTGAAAACCTTTTGTTTTCAAGAATCTTTTTCCTTTTCTTGTTGTTTCCATTCTGAGGTTTCCTCATATTTATAGACAAATTCTTCGGCTAGATTTGAATTTCTTTCTTTTCCGTTCTGATGAGAATCTTTTTCTGTTACAGAAGAAGATAAAAGTCGTAAAACTTTCTGTTGTGGTCCCAACAGTACAAGGGTCGACTCATGTAACTCAGAGGTCGACTCATGTTCATTCTGGATCAGCACTTTAAGATGTTAAGAAGGCTTATGTGTGATATCTTCAAAGGGTCGACTCTTTGTCCTTAGGGTTGGCTCATCTTCATCAGGAGTCACCTCTTTAAACACAAGGGTCGACTCATACTATAGTTTTTCGGCTGATGCTGAGACAGCGGGGGTCGACTCTTCAAACGCAAGGGTCGACTCTTCAATTTGGGGGGTCGACTCATTTTGAACAAGGGTCAACGTTCAGACTTTGTCTCAGGCTGTAAAAGCTTTCTGTCTAATTTGAACTACACAAGGTTGACTCATTTTTGTGGAGGTCGACTCATTGACTGTGCTGCTTGAGTAAAACATACAGAATCAATTTAAACTTGTCCTTTTGCTTAGGGGTTGACTCAAGTTTTTCAAATAGAAAACTTTAGACTTCATCTCTAATCTCCATGGATTAAGATCATTTTCTTTTAGAACATGTCCAATGAGATATTTGCGAAGAACTTATAATTTTGCAGTGCTTTATTTCTTCTGATTTTTTTTTGACTTATAAAACTTCACAATTAAGCCAATGTCATTAGTACACAAATCATCTCAAGTGTTTTGTAATCATCAAAATTCATCCTTTAGGGTTGACATCCTAAAATACAAGGACCCTGTTGTCCCACTATTGAAATTAAAATAAGAAAAAACATCATTCAGAGAGCCCTCCTAGATTTAGGACTAGTGTAAACCTGTTATCCTATTCTGTTTACACAGAGTTAGGTTTGGAGGAATTAAAACCCACAAACATCACTCTTCATTAGCAAATAGGACTGTAAAGTACCCTAAAGGAATTGTAGAGGTTGTGATTGTAAAAGTTAATGAGTTTTACTACCTTGTGAATTTTGTAGTCTTGAAACTGAACCAGTAAAAAATTCAGAAAGTCACATCCCGGTGATCCTAAGTAGACCATTTTGGCCACTTCAAATGTTGTGATCAGTTATTGAAATGGAATAAGACTCTAGCCTTTGGAAACATGACTGTCCAACTCAATGTTTTTCACAGTAAGTCAGTCAACCGAGATGGACGATTTGGAAAAAATTCACATGATCGAGAACGTAATTAAACAGTTCTTTTGAAGACAACTTATTCTGATCCATTAGAAAGATGTTTGGCTAATTTCGGTCAAGATTGTGAATCAAGTCAGGAGGTAAATGCATTTGTTAGATTCCATTCTTGTGATGGATACTAGCAGATGGGCTACCAAGTTGAATCATTTGCCTATTTCGGAATCTCAGCTAGTGCATCCAAGTCAAACCTCCCAGCTAGAACTTAAAGACCTTCCTGAGAACTTGAAGTATGCATTTCTTGGAGCAACAAGACCTTACATGTTATAATTGCTCGAATCTTACTAAAAAACAGGAAGAGAAGTTGTTAAGTTTCCTTCGGAAGAATCAGGAGGCTATCGGTTGGTCTATAGCTGATATCAAGGGGATTAGTCCTTCTGTGATCCAACATAAGATCCATCTAGAAGAGGATGCAAAAATCTCTAGAGAACCACAAAGGCAACTTAATCCAGTCATGAAGGACGTAGTTCGAGCTGAGGTCATCAAGCTTTTAGATGCAGGGATTATATTATTTCTGATAGTCAGTGGGTAAGCCAGTTCAAGTCGTACCCAAAAAGTCTGGCATCACTGTAGTAAAAAATGATCACAATGAGTTAGTCCCTACTCAAATCCAAATGGGATGGCAAGTATGCATCGATTACAGAAAGCTTAATGCCATGACTAGGAAAGACCACTTTCCTCTACCCTTCATCGATCAAACTAGAAGTCTAGCTGGCCACCTCATTTACTGTTTCCTCGATGATTATTCTGGATATAACCAAGTTCCGACTGCACGTGAGGATCAAGAGAAAACCATGTTCACCTATCCTTATGGCACTTTGCTATCATCGCATGCCTTTTGGGCTATGCAATGCACCAGCTACATTCAGTGGTGTATGATGAGTATATTCTCCGACATGATGAAAAAAATTTTTAGAAATTTTCATGGATGACTTTTTTGTATTTGGATCCAATTTTGATGAATGTCTGCACCACTTGACAATTGTTGTAGAGCGTTGTAAAGAGAAAAACTTAGTTCTTAACTGGGAGAAGTGTCATTTTTATGATAGAATCAGGTATTATTTTAGGACACATTATGTCACAAAGGAGAATTGAGTGGATAAGGCCAAAGTAGAATTAATTGCTAAATTGCCACCTCCCAAGACTGTTAGAAAAATTTGATCCTTTTTAGGGCATGCGGGTTTTAACTGCCGCTTTATCAAGAATTCAGCAAAATATCGAAACCCTTATAGAATTGTTGACTAAAGATGCTATTTCAATTTTTCACCAACTTGTGTAGCTACTTTTCAAAAAACTGAAGTCTGAATTGACTTCAGCACCCACATAAGGTCTCCTGATTGAGATCCTTTTGAAATCATGTGTGATGGCATCTGATTATGCCATAAGTGCCGTCTTAGGTCAGCAAGTAGGAAAGCTTTCCCATATTATTCATTATGCGAGCAAAACTCTGAATGATGCCCAACTCAACTGTCCACCATTGAAAAGAATTGTGGCAGTTGTTTTTGGCACTAGATAAATTTTGTCCTACCTAATAGGATCTAAGGTCCTTGTTTATTCTGATCATGCCGCCCATAAGTACCTTCTCACAAAGAAGGATGCCAAGGCAAGGCTCATTCGTTGATCCTGTTTTTTCTAGAAATTTGATCTCGAAATCCGAGATAAAAAAAGATCTGAGAATGTAGTGGGCTGACCACTTGTCCAAACGATTGTTGAGTCATCTGTAGATCCTTATCTACATCTGAAACTTTCTGATGAACAACTAATGATGATTTCCCATACAAGTTCCATGGTATGCTGACATAATCACTACCTTGTTACTAAACAATTGCCCAGCTCTTTGGACCAAGCAAGAGCAATTCACTTCCTAAGCTCGTGGAAGTGGTATTTTTAGGATGAACCATGCTTATTCAAAATTGCCCTGATCAGATCACCAACGGTGCATCCCTGAATACGATAAAGGAAAGTCCTTTCCTTTGTCATAACCATGCTTGGGTGCATTTCAGTGGTAAAAAGATGGCTGCAAAGGTTTGCAGTGCGGATTCTATTGGTATGACCCAAAGATTGATTTAAAGATTGATTTTGATGATCACAAAAACCTTGAAGTATAAATACTAATGTTGTGTCGCAAGGAGAAAAATATTCATTTGCAAGGAACATAGCAAGCTGGAAGAACACAAAAGGCCTCCAAAGCTCTCAAAAAAGTTGGAAAGAAATTACACTCATTGGCCCAAGTTTCAAGTTCAAAGGACTCAAGTTGGAAGAGCAAATTCAAAGAAAAATCCAAAAGAATAGTCCTCGAGTCGACCCTGGATAGTATGAGTCGACCCAGGGAGTAACAAGGCAGAAACACAGAGAAGCTATTTTGGACCTGAGAGCCGAGTCGACTCCTGAGGAACGAGTCGACTCCAATGGTTGGCAGGTCGACCCTAAGGAAGCAAAGTCGACTCCAGAGAAATACAAGGCAAAAAGTCAGAGAGCCAATTTCAGACACTGAGTGCCGAGATCGACTCCCGCAAAGCCCGAGTCGACCTCCGAGACAAGCGCTACACCAAAAGACAGAAGACATGTTTTTCTCTGAGACTCGAGTCGACTCCAAGACAGTTTGAGTCGACCCAAGACAACGCACTCCAAAAAGACAGAAGAACTGTTTTTCGGATACTGAGAGCTGAGTCGACTCCGGAACAGTTCGAGTCGACTCCAAGACTGAACGAGCCAAAAGACAGAAGATCGGGAGTTCGGCCTCTGAGCGCCGAGTCGACTCCCAGAATTCACGAGTCGACTCGAGTGAGCCAAGTTGAAGAATACATCTATGGATTCCTTGGATGAGCCGACTCCAAAAGTGCAAGGTCAGCCCAGATTTTGGCGAGTCGACCCCGGTTAATCGAGTCGACTTCCAGTCGAGAAGACCATTTAATTCAAATCTGAACAGTTGCCGAGCCGACCAGAAAAGCCATGAGTCGACTCCTGCTACAAGCCGAGTCGACTCCAGATCGCCGAGTCGACTCCGATCCCAACCGGAACTTTGTCAGAGTGCAGACTGTGCACAACGGCTCTATTTTTCTCTAACGGCTAGAATTTCTGGTTCCACGACATAAAAGCTAAAAAATCAAGAGGAGAGCTAGGGGAGACGGTATGAAGGGAGAGAACATTTAGGAAAGAGATTTAGAAGAGATTACAAGGAAATCTCCCTAAAGCACAAAAGGGCCATCAAAGCAAAATAGAGAGAAGAAGAGCATCCAAGGAATCCAAAGCTCCTCTTCAACTGGTGCTGCCTCGGTGATCCTCTACTTTGTGCAAAATCAGAAAAGGGTCAAGTGAAGAAGAAGCCGAGTTCCTCGCATCTACGAATAGTTTGAGGCTTCTCTCTTTACCTTACTATTTATTGCTATAGCGCTTAATGAGAAGCTGTATTTGTTTAAACCTTTGTTAATCTTGTAACTTGATTCAAAAGGGATGAACAAGGGGTTAAGGTTTGTTGGTGAGCCAAAGGGGAAACCAACGGTGAGTTGTGGTTGGTGAGCCTTGGGAAAACCAACTGGGTTGATTGTGAACCCGGAAAACAATCGTTGTAAGGTTGTGGAGCCTGGGGAAAAACCAACGGGTTGATTGTGAACCCGGAAAAACAACGGTTGGTTCTAGTCGGAGCCTGTGAAAACACGACCGAGTTCATTGTTATCTCGCAAAACAAGTGGGTTGTGAGCTGTAAACAACCGCTGAATCTGTAGATTATCGTGAAATTCCCAAGAGGTCTTGGGAGTGGATGTAGGTGCTGGGTGCACCGAACCACTAGTTTGTTGTTTGTAATGATTCTTGTCATTGTCTAACTTACTCACTACTTACTAGATAAATGCTTGCTAACTTTATCCGCGCATCCTTAGTTGCAAGCATATTCAATCTAGTCACATTCTATACATCAAACTGTTGCTAAGTTTAAAATTTCACTGTGCATCTATATAACTTAGCAAATTAATTGAAAAGTTTTAGAAGTAGTCTAAAAAGTAAAAAGACCCAATTCACCCCCCCTCTTGGGTTGTATCTACTGGAACAACAATTGGCCCACACTATTCCATGACTCCCACGAGTAGTTGTAAAACATGTGACTAATGTCAAAGACTAAGAAAAATTTTCAGAAAAAATGAGATGCCCCTGAACCCGATCTTAATTGTAGAAATCTTTGATGTTCGGGGTATTAATTTTATGGGTCCTTTTCCTATGTCGTTTGGGCACCAGTACATACTCCTTGCTGTTGACTATGTGTCCAAGTGGATTGAGGCTGTCGCGTGTAAGACCAATGATCACAAAGTGGTGATCAAGTTTCTTAAGGAGTCTGTCTTTGCTCGTTTGGCACCCCTCGTGTTATCATTAGTGATGGGGGGAAATATTTTTGTAATAGAATTTTTAAAGCCCTTGCTAGAAAGTACAACATCACCCACAAGGTCGGTACACCGTATTATCCACAAATGAGTGAACAAGTTGAGATTTCCAATAGAGAAATTAAAACCATCCTTGAGAAAACTGTCAATCCATCTCGAAAGGATTGGTCCCTTAGGTTAATGGATGCATTGTAGGCATATCGTACGGCCTATAAAACACCAATTGGAATGTTCCCATATAGGATTGTCTATGGTAAGGCTTGCCATTTACCTGTCGAGTTAGAGCACAAGGCCTATTGGGCAATCAAATGCCTAAATTTTGATCTCGACAAGGCGGAAAAACATAGAAAGCTTTAGTTCGATGAGCTTGAAGAAATTAGGAACGATGTTTACGAGTGTGTTAAGAAGTATAAGGATCGCATGAAGGTCATGCATGATAAAATGATCACTCGTAAGGAGTTTTACCAAGGACAAAAAGTTCTTTTATATGATTCTCGATTACATATATTTTCTGAAAAACTTAAATCTCGTTGGACTGGCCCATACACGGTAGAGAAAGTGCATCCGCATGGTGCGGTAGTAATAGGCAACACCAAGGATGGTAGGTCCTTTTAAGTCAATAGACATCGTTTTAAACCATACCTTGAGTATTTGAGTCCAGAAGTCGAGGAGACACTTCTGACTAATCTTGTCTATCATGAGTGAATTAGAATTATCTGGCTGAAAACATAAAACTTAGCACTCTTGGGAGGCAACCCAACATATAAAGATTAAAAGTATTATCTTTAATAAGTTACTAACATGCAGGTTTGGGGGTATTTTCCCCAATCTTTAAGTTATCCAGCCATATGAAGGTCCAATATTAGGTAATGTCTCCTCTGCCCTATTACTATTTTAATTTTCTCAACATTGAGGACAATGTTAAATTTGGTTGGGGGGTGTGAGAATATTTTTTATTTTTCTTATTTAAAAAATAAAAAAAAGAAAAGAAAAAATAGAGGATTTCAAATTTTTAACTCAAATTTTAATCTTTTTGGCTGTATAAACTGGGAATTGCTTTGACAATAGCTTTGAGTTAAGAAATATGATAGCAGTTCTAGCTTGAGTTTTCGTCCCACCTGTCTCCTGTTAACATGATAGAAGATGATTAAACACCTACACGTAAGCACATGAATAGTGGGATATGTAAACTTGCAACTAATATAAATACTTTTAATCTTCTGGATAATTTAAAGTTATGTGTGTGATGAACACCCAATTTAAAAATAATAATAATAATAATAATAATAATAAAATGAGTTTATTTTAAGTCTTCTCACTGAGTAACCAGGCCTCTTGCCTGGCAAGCAGCGAGTGTTCGTGTAAAAAGGTGAGGATGACTGAGATTAAACTCTGAGTGGCTAAAGCCTTGGAGCCTAGTTGACTTGAGTTATTAAGCCTGTTAGGGTGTCTTTACACCTAGTGCCTTGAGCGATCTGGATCGGGAGTCATTGGCCTAACACTCACTACATGGATTAGTTAGAAAGCTTAATAAGGCTAGATATTGCACAAGTTAGGTATTCATTACCATTTAACTCTAGAGAGTCTTGAAAATTAGAGTAATCATATTGGAAGTAAGTGAAAGTCACTCATTTATATGATACTATCTTGCACCTCACTACATTCTTAACTTGTTAGCAGATAGATGGGGTATAATGGAACTTGAGTTAGAGTCTGCTTAAATATGATAGCAATAAGTCTCTATTGTTCTTGCAATTCTAAGTTCATACAATAATACTTGTTCAAATTTCGAGTTAAACATTGGAAATTCCTGACTGATGAAGTTTGTGGCTAATTTCCCTGCAAACCCTCACGAGACAACACTCGTCCACTAGGATAACCTAGGAGTTTAATGGCTTGTTGCATCTGCTAAATGCAACCGCATTGCCTGCGAAAGTGAGTTAGGATATTGCTTGAGGACCAGCAAAATTCAGGTTTAGGGGTGTGTTAAGTGCACATCTGTGCACATTTAGCACTCTTTTGGATCTAATTTTCAAAAGTTCTCCTGCATATAACTCTTAAAAAGATGTATTTCTTTATTTTGATTTTCTTATTGTAATTGAAAGACCTTTCGAGCCAAGCCTACCTAAAATCTGGGTCACTCCCTATCTTTCCACTGCATCATCATGATTCATCCTATTGTTATGGACAGAAGTTCATCTCAACCAATTGCGTCCAGGCATATTTTCAGCCATGGATCCCTTTTCTTTGCACCACTCTTACTTCATCACAAAAGAGAAGATCTTTTTAGCATCCAATTTCATGAACAATGGCTAAAATTACTATTCATGGCTGAAATTACTGTTCATATAAATAGTGTTGCATGAAGAAACTATTCATGTGAATAGTATTGCGTGAAGAAACTATTCATGTAAATAGTGTTACATGATGACACTATTCATATAAACAGTGTTATGATTCTTTCACTATTCTTCTTCCTCCTCCCGCGCTCCCAAAATTTTTCCAACCTCAGCATCAGCCGTCCACGATGCTTGCACGCAGATCAGCATCCAACGTCTCAACCTCCCTGCATCCACAGCGTTCAGCTTCTTTCCGTTTCAGCCTCCTAGCATCCCGTGAAGCATCCCAGCGCTTCCATCCCTCCGTGGCCCAAAGAAGGAAATCCAGGAGCACCATTACCATCTTCAGCCTCTTCCATTGTCCACGATTCATCCGGATCCACGTCTTCCAGATCAGTGATCCCGCGTCCCCCTCTTTCGGATTCGAGATCCCCAGTATCCAGCCATTCCGTGCGCTCCTCCCAAAAAAATCACACGTGATCCAGCCTTCCGTGTCCATCCGCCTCTTTCGTGATGCAGCAGTGCACGAGCATGCGCTCTCCCAACCTTCCATGAAGCACCATGTCTCCTCTGCAATCAAATCTCCCTGCATCACGTGCCCGTACGAGTCCCAGCAATCCAGCCGCTAGCGTGCGTCCGTCTCCTCCAGTGATCTCGCGTGCAACATCTCTCCATCCTGTCGTTTCAACCATCCGGATTCAAATCAAACCTTCCACGATCTGCCCTCCTGCATCATGCTAAAGATCACGCGTCCGTTACCCCTCCATCAGGGGATCCATCGCTGTCCATCAGGGGGTGGGCGACCTATTTATGAAGAAGGGGGCGCTCGTTCAAAGGGGAGGAGGAGAGGCTCTCGGCTGGCGAAAGAGGGGAGGGCTCACATTCAAAAGAAAAAAGAAGAATAGGGGATGCTCTGTTCTTGAAGAAAACAAAGGAAAAAAAAAGAGAGAGTTCCACCGAGAGGCATTAGGCTTCATCTTTATTTTTACTTTTGTAATCATTTCTTTTTATGAAATCTACCTTTTTTTTATGCAATCCGTGTCTAAGTTTTAATTTAATATTCTAAAATTTATTTTATGCATTCTAGAATTCTTATTTTAATTGCAAAAGCTTTCTTTCTTTCCTTTGTTTATTTTTTAATAGAAAACTAGCTCTGGTTGGTAGAGATTAATCGAATATCCTCAAGGAACCTTTTTTTTTAAAAAAAAGGGAAGAAAAAAAAACATGAATCTTAATGGAGTTTCTATTCTTTATTGGTGTGCTTTAATTGCCTCCCTGTGGATCGACCTCCTGCAACCACTATTCATCGAATAGAGGATGGTAAGAGTAATATAAAAATATTTGTTTGTTGGTTAAGATTTTGACAACGACACCCTTTTTAAGTCATCCTCATGTCTACAAAAGGAAGGCCAACAATAATCTCCTAGCTTTGTGGGCAACCTTCACTAGTTGGTCCTATTAAGGAGACTACTTCTGCAACCCAAGCCAGTTGGCTTGGCTTGGCTACAAAAGTGGAGGGCAAGTGATGTGTCCTGAAATTGACCACATCTTGTTAGCATCCCTCATATGCCATGAAAATTTCGAATAATTTTCAGATTGCAGCGGAAAACATATGCGGATCTGTTCATCGCATGAACGTGTTTTAAAAACCTTTCGTTTGTAGATAAATTAGAATTAAATTATTTTAAACATTTTAAAATCATTAAGAAGATCAGATCTTCACCTTGTGCGGGTAGATGGTCTCCGCAAATCTGATTTACGTGGTATTTGATCAAGGCTCAGTGGAAGCCGCACACGCGTCCGGCCTCTACAGGTATCCACACGAAGTACTGACTCGATCGAAGCCTTTGGATCTCACCGGGGTGCTAGCTCCCTTGCAGAGATGGCTATGGATGGCTGAAGTCCTCTCCTTTGAATCAACCTTTGATTGGCTTGAGAGGAGGAAGAAGAAGAAGAACCAAAGGAACAAGAACAAAGCCCGCAGCCTTTTCTTTTTCTTCCTTTTGGAACCAAGATGAAGAAGGAAGAGGGCGTCTTAGCTTTTCTTTTTCTTCTCTTGATTGTGGCTCAAAGGAGGAAGATGGAGGAGGGTGCTCACGGCTGGAATGAGGAGAAAAACATCCATCTTTTCGAAATTCCATGCTCCCTTTTAATTAGTTAAGAGATAAGGATGAGTTCCTATTTTTTAGGAACTCATCTTTATCTCTTCTTTTGGCTAACAAGAGGGGCGTGCGCCCCTCCTCTTTCTCCCACGCACACCCCAAGGGGAGGGGCGTGGGCCCCTCCCTCAAGTTCATTTAAATCTGCTATTTAAATAAATTAAAGGGGTTTTAATTTGGGTCCATTGTTTGAGTCCAATCCTAGTCAAAATAGGATTTTGTGAACCCATTTCAATTTCCTCCAATTCCTAATCCAATTAGAATTTAATTGAGCCATGACTCTATTGAACTCTTCAATCCTAATCCAATTAGGAGTCATGAAATTAATTAGATTAAATTAAAATTAATTAGGACTTAAGAAAATCCTAATCTAATCAGGACTTGTTCAATTTTCAGCCCTAAGACAATTTGGACTTTAGAAATCCTATTCCAAATAGGATTCTAATTTAATTTGAAATCCTAATCCAATTAGGACTCCATGATTCCCACTCCAAGTAGGACTCATGATCAAGTCCAATTAATTAAATCCAATTAATTAAATTAAATTGCAATCGATTGCAATTGTTCCTTCTTCTAGCCACTAACTCTTAGCGGGTTTTCATTTATCAATCTAATTGATTATTTGTGATTCCTAATCACATTCAACCATTGGATCGGTCAATACCTCTAATGTGTGTGACCCCATAGGTTCCATTCTGACTGGTAGTGAGATATATTATGATCTCTATCACAATATCATTGAAAACTCCTTTCAATGGGTTGAAACAATTCCAACTCAACTCACCAGGGATTATCGACCATCGAGATGATCCCTGTGAGTCTCACCATCCACCAGTGACACCTAGCAGTATGTAGTGGCCACCCAGCAGAATAGAATGATGAACCTCTAGGTGCAGCAATCGTATGATACAGTCCTTCTATCGTGGATCCCTACAGATCGGAGGTCATGGAAACTCGTCAAAACCCCGTCGTCTGTCATATGTCTAGATTTATTGACTTGAGTTCGATAGTGAAAACTCTTTCTCCACTTATATTTCTGCCCTGGCCAAGGTCTTAGAACTCAGTCTAACAAATCACATAGGATCACTCCTCTTCTATCAAGGTCGATAGATTCCATGTAAGTGCATACCCTACTCCCTACAGTGAACTTACTGCAGCCAATCTACACTACAAGGACCCATATGGCTAGAGACCCATGTATACGTGTAGTCAAACTACAATAACCTCACTGTGAGTAGCCGAAGCACCCGCAGGTCAAAGGACCAGTCATACTACTGCAACATCAAGCAAGTCACTGACGAGTGGATAGACATCCAAGTGACTTCTTGTCTTGGTCACGCTCATACCCTTGTTCTCTAACAAGCACCTGCACTATCACTTCAGTGTCCCTACACTGTGGACTCGAGTCTCGTCCATCCAGAAGAAAGTGATCTGTGCACTGATCGGATCGATCACCGTCCTCGTGATGATCCATTGATCAGGAGCATTTAGAATTAATCACCAATGATACATGGCTCAAATTCTCAACTCTTGAGAATATGTATCATCATCTTATTAATTCCTGGACGATTCATAGACACATAAACAATATGAATGAAAAAGATGCCATTTATTATTCAATAATAATAAAGTCAAGTACAAATTTATGTCCTAGAATAATAATGTGTCCGCCAGATTGGCTTCTAGGGCATACATCTAACAATCTCCCACTTGCACTAAAGCCAATCAGCATATATCTAAGTCCCATCTTCTCAAGGTGGGCTTCTGTCTTCTGCTGATTAACTGCTTAGTGAGCGGGTCTGCCACGTTGTCCGCGGAGTCTACTCTCTGTACCTCGACATATTTCTTCTCGAGGTATCGCGTATGAGGTGAAAGCGCCGCTCTATGTGCTTGGACTTCTGATGAGACTTGGCTCCTTAGCAAGAGCTATGGCGCCATTATTATCGCAGTAGAGTGTGATGGCATCGATGGCATACATTAGCTCTGCAATGAATTTGTTGAACCAGAAGGCTTCCTTTGCAGCTTCAGAGGCGCGATATACTCAGCTTCCATGGTAGAATCAGCAATGATCGGTTGTTTGGAACTCTTCCAATTTACCGTACCACCATTGCACAAGAACACATATCCAGATTAGACTTTCTATCATCAATATCAGTCATAAAGTCTGAATCTGTGTATCTTCTACCTTTAACTCCGATGCTCCTCAAAGACCAAGAACAAATCTTTAGTTCTTCTTAAGTACTTAAGAATGTTCTTCACAGCTGTCCAGTTGCTCTTACTGGATTCGACTGATATCTGCTAGTGACACTCACAGCAAGGCTATATCAGTCGTGTACACAGCATGGCATACATGAGCCCTATTGCAGAAGCATAAGGAATCCTGCTCATGCGTTGAATCTCTTCAGATGTGTTGGGCACATCTTTTTGGAGAGATGAATCCCATGCTAAGGGGTAATAGACCCCTCTTGGAGTTTCCATACTGAACCTCTTCAGTACCTCCTCTATGTACATCTTTTGTGATAGGCCAAGCATCCTTTTAGATCTATCCCTATAGACCTTTATCCCCAAAATGTAGGATGCTTCCCAAGGTCTTTCATGGAGAACTCTTTTGATAACCAGACCTTGACCGAGGTTAGCATAGGAATATCATTTCCTATCAGGAGGATGTCATCCACGTACAGTACGAGGAACACGACAGCACTCCCACTAACCTTCTTGTAAACACACGTTCCTCTTCGTTCTTGATGAACTCAAACGATTTGATCGCATCATTAAAACGAGTGTTCCAACTCCGAGATGCTTGCTTTAGTCCATAGATGGACCTTTGCAGCTTGCAGACCTTGTGATCACCATCACTGGAAGTGAAACCCAAAGGCTGCTCCATATAGATATCTTCATCAAGATATCCATTCAGGAAAGCAGTTTTCACATCCATCTGCCATATTTATAATCATGAAATGCTGCAATGGCAAGCAATGTTCGAATGGATTTCAGCATGGCTACAGGTGAAAAGGTCTCCTGATAGTCAATGCCTTCGCGCTGACTATACCCTTTCGCTACTAGCCTTGCCTTATAGGTCTCTACCTTTCCATCCGAACCTATCTTCTTTATAGATCCATTTACATCCAATAGGTACTATACCTTCTGGTGGATCTACTAAGGTCCAGACTTGGTTGGAATACATGGAGTCTATCCTGACTTCATGGCTTCCAGCCATTTCTCGGAATCGATATCAGATATCGTCTCGTCGTAGGTATTGGGATCCTGTACATGTTCCCTATCTCCCATGAGGAACATTTCCTCGGTGTCCTCTACTAGTATACCTAAGTATCTATCGGGAGGATGGGAGACCCTACTAGATCTACGAGGTGGAGGAGGTACTACGTGTACTGGCTCTGTATGAATAGGTTCTATAGGATCCATGACTCGTTGCTTTTCAAGACTCTCTCTTCAAGCTCAATTTTCTCCCACTGCCTCTATCAAGGATAAACTGTTTTTCCAGAAGACGGCATGTCGGCTCACAAACACATTGTGATCCTCTGAGATGTAAAAATTGTATCCTAATGACTCTTTAGGATATCCAATGAAACGAGCACTTATGGTCCTAGGCTCTAACTTGTCCGCCTGTAGTCGCTTGACGTGGGCCGGACATCCCCAAATCTTGAGATGACCAAGACTCGGCTTCTTACCATGCCATATCTCATACGGTGTGGTAGGAACGGATTTAGAGGGAACTCTATTCAATAAATAAATTGCGGATAATAAGGCATCTCCCCAAAGAAACATAGGTAGATCAGTGAAGCTCATCATGGATCGGACCATATCCAATAGAGTCTGATTCCTCCTTTCTGACACCCGTTGAGTTGAGGATGTACCGGAGGTGTCCATTGTGAGACTATGCCATTTTCTTGAGATAATCCCGGAATTCCCCACAAGGTATTCTCCTCCTCGATCTGATCGAAGAACCTTAAGGTTTTCCAGTCTGTTTTTCTACTTCATTTTGAACTCTTTGAACTTTTCAAAAGACTCAGATTGTATCTCATAAGATACACATACCCATATCGTGAATAGTCATCGGTAAAGGTAATGAAGTATGAATAACGACCCTGGCTAGCACATCGAATGGGCCACACACATCAGTGTGTACCAGGGTAAGTATTTCAGTGGTCTCTCCCCATGTCCTACAAAGGGTAATCTAGCCATTTTTCTTGAAGACAGGACTCACAAACTGGATATGACTCGGAAGTCAATGGGCCAAGAAGCCCATCTTTCTCCATTTTGTTCATTCTGTCCTCTCCAATATGGCCAAGCCTGAGGTGCCACAAATACTTCTGGTTTATCTCATCTCTGATCTTTTAGATCCTATGGCACTCACTACTTGCTCAGACACATTCACAACACATCAATATGCAAGTGATAGAGACTGTCAATCATGAACCACGTGCAACTAATTTATTTCTGAAATAAATAGAACAGCAGTCTTTGTCAAAGTCAAAACATGACCATCCTGTGCTAAACACGAAACAGAAATCAAATTCCTGCTAGCAGCAGGGACATAATAACAGTCTCTAAGCAATAAACTAAATCCAGACGGTAATCGCAGAGGGTAGGTGCCCACAGCTACAGCAGCAACTCTTGCCCCGTTGCCAACCCGAAGGGTCACTGCACCTTCCGCCAGCCTCCTACTTTCCTTTAGACCCTGCATAGTAGTGCACAAATGAGCACTAGAACCAGAATCTATAACCCAACTAGAAGTAGAAAAACCGTAAGATTAGTTTCAATACGAGCAAATCTAACATACCTTCAGAAGGTGTGTCCTTTTTGTTCTTCAGGCTCTCGAGGTATGAAGGGCAGTTCCTTTTCCAGTGGCCGTCGACGTTGCAGTGGAAACATTTTCCTTGTCATAGCCCTTTTTTTGAACTTCCTTCTTAGGCTTCTTGTCTTCTTTTGCTTCTTAGCAGGCTTCTTTTTCTTCCAAGTAGACTTTCTCTTGGAACCAGAAGTCAGCTCAGCAGCCAGAACAGAGCCCCTTGAACCTTTCAAGGCCCCTTCAGCAGTTACCAACATATTCAACAATTCGGTCTTTGTGCATTCAATTTTATTCATATGGTAGTTTACTATAAACTGACCAAATGAATTAGGAAGGATTGCAGGATCAGATCTATCTGCAGTTCCTTATGCATGGACATATCGAGCTTCTCAAGTCCTGAGGTCCTTGATCATAGTCAAACAGTGATCGTGGACAGACTGCCCCTCACGCATCTTTGCCTTGAAGAGCCTCTTGGACACTTCAAAGCGTGCAGTGCGGCTCTGCTCACCATACAACTCTTGCAGATGAGCCAGTATTTCCCTAGCAGTCTTTATGTTCTCATGCTGGCATTGAAGTTCGTTAGTCATGGATGCCATGATGTAGCACTTGACCCTAATTCGTCATCAGTCCACTTCTGATGCGTCTCACGCTGATCATCAGTAGGACGTGCTGGTAGCCTAGGGATATCATTCTCGAGCACATACCCTATTTTCTCACAATTCAGAACAATTTTCAGGTTCCTAAGCCAGTCTTTATAGTTGGTTCCGGTCAGTCTGTTGGTCTCAAGGATTCGGGTCAAAGGGTTTGAAGCTGACATTGTGATCTGTAGAGAGTAAAAATTCTAGTTAGACTTTGTACTTGAACTTAATTTGTTCTAGGAACTTTTAAAACAAATATGCTCCCACTATTTTCTCGAATCCCTCATACTCCCCTGATGGAGAAACGAAAACCCTACGCGACTAGGATTTCTAGTGGGTACTGCGGTCTCACCGATTTACATGCCGCCTACCTAACAGTTATTGGTGACATATAAATGGATGAGTGTACAACTCTTATACAATGCTTCTCAAGCATATTGCAGTGTTACTGGTCTCTAAGTGATGAAGACCTCACCTAACAGTTATTGGTCCCATTACTTAGTTAAGTCAGACCCACCGTATAACCGCGGAAATAAAGTCGTCATTGGGTCCTCACCTAACAGTTATTGGTGCCCAACCCCACCTTTACCCCACAACATCTCATGTCTAATAGAGAGGTCCAGTCCCCCGATGCAACTTGCCCACTGTGTCCAGCCGAGATAAATCAACGCCGGAAAGACCTTAGCAACTCTACTACGGTGGAAGACCTATGGACTTAATATTGCATAATCAAATTTAGTGTTTTGCAACTTGAGTTCTTCATAAGAGGTAATCGAACAATTGCCAGGTAAGCAGGTGGGAGGCTCCCCTTACTCAGAGAGTAAGGTCCTAATTAAGTAACCACCTTATAGGCTTGCCTAGACACCAATTAGATCAATTAATCTAATATGACTAACTCATGTTGGTTCACCCTCGACTGATTAGGAAGGTTTCGATTTAGGTCTCACTCGATCGCGTATTCACATCTCATGCAAATATAAGTCTACCCGCATAATCATAAGCATTAAACATCCAGGCATTTATCAAAAATAAAATTAAATGGTGATGATCATGGATCCAAGATGGGGTCATTTTACAAGCACATGCACGTCAATTGGTTTGATCGTCTTCAACTCTTGACTCGATCTTGATCCTCTAGGTCCAATTGTGATCAACTCCTTGATCCATCTTCAATCAACCCTTGATCTTGATCCGCGCATGTTGAGCTTGTTGATGTACATATCGATCAACCATCGACGTGCAACACACATCACAGTTTACATCCCACATTGCTTTAAAAATTAAATAAAAATAAAAATAAAATTACAACCCTTTTCATTGAGACACGCAGGTCTCTAATACATGAATTTAAGATGCACGCAGGCATCTGAAAATTAAAATACATGCACCACAGAACATCACAGAACATCGCAGAATATTTCAGCATATTCAAAGGGTCCATCCATGATCATCACCATACGCATCACATGCATAAAAATTATTTTAATCTGTAATTTAATTGATTATTCCATCTCATGACTTGCTGATCATGCTAGATTTGACTCTAAATATTGTAATCACATTATCAAAGCTTTAGAATCATTAATCTAAGCATCTAAAAATTAGTATGCAGAAAAATCAGCAAGCTGAAAATTCTGCATACATAAATTTCAGCAAGCCTAATCCCTTAAATTTCAGATCTAAAATGCCTTGAAAAATTTAATTTAATCTTAATCTACATAACCTGGCTCTGATACCACTGTTAGCATCCCTCATATGTCATGAAAATTCGAAATAATTTTCAGATTGCAGCGGAAAAACATATGCGGGATCTGTTCATCGCATGAACGTATTTTAAAACCTTTCGTTTGTAGATAGATTAGAATTAAATTATTTTAAACTATTTTAAAATTATTAAGAAGATCAGATCTTCACCTTGTGCGGGTAGATGGTCTCCGCAAATCTGATTTACGTGGTATTTGATCAAGGCTCAGTGGAAGCCGCACACGCGTCCGGCCTCTACAGGTATCCACACGAAGTACTGACTCGATCGAAGCCTTTGGATCTCACCGGGTGCTAGCTCCCTTGCAGAGATGGCTATGGATGGCTGAAGTCCTCTCCTTTGAATCAACCTTTGATTGGCTTGAGAGGAGGAAGAAGAAGGAAGAACCAAAGGAACAAGAACAAAGCCCTGCAGCCTTTTCTTTTTCTTCCTTTGGAACCAAGATGAAGAAGGAAGAGGTGTCTTAGGCTTTTCTTTTCTTCTCTTGATTGTGGCTCAAAGGAGGAAGATGGAGGAGGGTGCTCACGGCTGGAATGAGGAGAAAAACATCCATCTTTTTCGAAATTCCATGCTCCCTTTTAATTAGTTAAGAGATAAGGATGAGTCCTATTTTTAGGAACTCATCTTTATCTCTTCTTTTTGGCTAACAAGGAGGGCGTGCGCCCCTCCTCTTCTCCCACGCACACCCCAAGGGGAGGGGCGTGGGCCCCTCCCTCATGTTCATTTAAATCTGCTATTTAAATAAATTAAAGGGGGTTTTAATTTGGGTCCATTGTTGAGTCCAATCCTAGTCAAAATAGGATTTTTGTGAACCCATTTCAATTTCCTCCAATTCCTAATCCAATTAGAATTTAATTGAGCCATGACTCTATTGAACTCTTCAATCCTAATCCAATTAGGAGTCATGAAATTAATTAGATTAAAATTAAAATTAATTAGGACTTAAGAAAATCCTAATCTAATCAAGACTTGTTCAATTTTCAGCCCTAAGACAATTTGGACTTTAGAAATCCTATTCCAAATAGGATTCTAATTTAATTTGAAATCCTAATCCAAATAGACTCCATGATTCCCACTCCAAGTAGGACTCATGATCAAGTCCAATTAATTAAATCCAATTAATTAAATTAAATTGCAATTCGATTGCAATTGTTCCTTCTTCTAGCCACTAACTCTTAGCGGGTTTTCATTTATCAATCTAATTGATTATTTGTGATTCCTAATCACATTCAACCATTGGATCGGTCAATACCTCTAATGTGTGTGACCCCATAGGTTCCATTCTGACTGGTAGTGAGATATATTATGATCTCTATCACAATATCATTGAAAACTCCTTTCAATGGGTTGAAACAATTCCAACTCAACTCACCAGGGATTATCGACCATCGAGATGATCCCTGTGAGTCTCACCATCCACCAGTGACACCTAGCAGTATGTAGTGGCCACCCAGCAGAATAGAATGATGAACCTCTAGGTGCAGCAATCGTATGATACAGTCCTTCTATCGTGGATCCCTACAGATCGGAGGTCATGGAAAACTCGTCAAACCCCGTCGTCTGTCATATGTCTAGATTTATTTGACTTGAGTTCGATAGTGAAAAACTCTTTCTCCACTTTATATTTTTGCCCTGGCCAAGGTCTTAGAACTCAGCCTAACAAATCACATAGGATCACTCCTCTTCTATCAAGGTCGATAGATTCCATGTAAGTGCATACCCTACTCCTACAGTGAACTTACTGCAGCCAATCTACACTACAAGGACCCATATGGCTAGAGACCATGTATACGTGTAGTCAAACTACAATAACCTCACTGTGAGTAGCCGAAGCACCGCAGGTCAAAGGACCAGTCATACTACTGCAACATCAAGCAAGTCACTGACGAGTGGATAGACATCCAAGTGACTTCTTGTCTTGGTCACGCTCAGTACCCTTGTTCTCTAACAAGCACCTGCACTATCACTTCAGTGTCCCTACACTGTGGACTCGAGTCTCGTCCATCCAGAAGAAAAGTGATATGTGCACTGATCGGATCGATCACCGTCCTCGTGATGATCCATTGATCAGGAGCATTTAGAAATTAATCACTAATGATACATGGCTCAAATTCTCAACTCTTGAGAATATGTATCATCATCTTATTAATTTCTTGGACGATTCATAGACACATAAAAAATATGAATGAAAAAGATGCCCATTTATTATTCAATAATAATAAAGTCAAGTACAAATTTATGTCCTAGAAGTAATAATGTGTCCGCCAGATTGGCTTCTAGGGCATACATCTAACACATCTCAAACGAAGGCCGGCCAATCAAAGCCCGCATCAAAGCCTCTGAATTGACAATTAAAGCCTTCAAAGTGGCAAGCCCAGAAGCATGCGGCTAACTTCAAACTTCAAAAACCTCCTACAACAAACGACACCTTAGCCATAATCTTGAGCGGTCTCTAAAATCACGCCAGCTAAATAGGCAAGATGCAATCCACGTGCTAAACTCCCGCACCGGATTTTCGAAATGTGCAGAGGTCTACCAATCCTAGCCGACCCACATGCTTGAATTCTTGGTCCATAGGCACTCACCATTGCCTATAAATCTACTCTCTGGGAAACTTTCAGGTAAGTGCTCGGGTGTCCTAACAGACCACTGAAAACCTCCTTTATTCTCTAAGCATTATTCTAATTTAGGCATCGGAGGGTCCCTCACCGGACGCATGATAAGTGCTAAATAATGCATAAATTAATATCTTATTTATAGCACTTATCATTATTTTAATTCACATATTTTGTAAATTTAACTAAAAATTGTATTACCTTCATGATTGCATTTTAATAAATTATCCAAGGTAATTCAAGTTTAATTTGATTATTTATTGATTAAGCTTAATGTATACAGGTCGAATCAAATTCATCTGGGATGACCCCTGAACCGGATTGCATAAAAATTGCATGCACCCCATGAATCGGATCTTCCCAACCAATTAGAGTCGACCCCAATTTTCATTTTTCAACACATGACCACCCCAAGTTCACGTATGTTCTCCCTGTTTCGTGTCCTAGCCATATCTAAGCTACTCTACCATAACTCCAATGCAAGTCATCTCAGCTATTCATCACGTTTCACGAACTCATCTCCCCATCGTATCTCTATTCCGTTTGCATCCCATTCATAGTTCGGCATCCAAAGCTCCTTCCATGAAACAGAGCCGCATCTGGATGAACCCAAATCCCAATCATCCCATTCCACGCGGATTCAGCTCTTCGTCCCAGCTCCAACCTCTCTCACATCTAGCTTCATCATCCCGAGCTCCACGGTTCCACCAAACCAACCATCTCCCAGGAAACTTGCTTCGGATTCCTTCCACGTCCGTTCCAGCTCCTCTGTTCTCAACCGAGAACACCACCAGCATAATCCCAGCTTCATCTCTTCCCAACGTCCAAGCTTATCCTCTTCCCTTGTTTCGAGATCCCATCAACCAAGATAAAGCCAAACTCCGAAATCTTCTCAAACGCCCACAGGATGACCTTCATCTCCCAGCCATCTTCCGGATGAGAACCAGCAACCTTCTGCCGGACTACTCCCAACGGCCCAAGCCGTTCCTGAGAATCCAGATCCCATCCGGATTTGCTCCCATCCTCATCACATATCAGCTCAAATCCTCCGCATCAGCCGAATCAAGCTATCCATCATCCACGTCCTTCCCAACTCTCCTGTATCCATCAACAAAAACCCATGCATCCGTTCCCTGTTATCAATCGATATCCAAACATTCCATCCTCTGTTTCGTGCGGATAAAAACCAGAAACATCTCCCGGATTTCTAGCCAACGGCAGCACAACCAAATGATCCCAACGTCATCCTCTCATCCGAACTTTACTTCCCCTGTTTCGGAACCAATCCAAATCTTATCCCGTTGTGATCCATCTTCATCCAAACGTCCCAACTCCCCTTCTTCGGAACAGAGGATCATCCTTATCCTCTTCCGAATCAGGCCGAACTTCATCCCAGTAGCATCATCACCAAGCTCCCAGCCATCCCAACTTCCGAGATCCTCTCACGTCCACATTTCAGCGTCCCAACCGCGTCCAAGATATTCAGCCGTGTCGCCTCTGCGTTGAAGCCACATCACCAACATTTCGGATCACATCCATCCTCAACCGTGGGCACCGTTCCAGCATCCACATCATCCTCTGCATCCTTATCCTTGATTCGAAAGACGGGAGGAAAGAGAAGTGGGCAGTCTATTTAAAGGAATCGGACGTGAAGACCAAGGCCATTCATCCTTCCCCACCGGGGGGGCATTCCTCCTCTTCCCCACCAGGGGAGGGGACTGCTCCCATCCCTTCTTCCCCCATCGGGGGCTGATCGATCAATCTCTCGGAGGCAAGTCCCACGGGAAGAAGAAGAGGAAACAGGGGAGGGAGTGAGCCACGGGAACATGAGAGAATAAAAAAATAAGAGGAGAGAGAAGAGTTTTGTTATTTTGGGAATATTTCAAAGAAAGAAATCATGAAGGAAGAGATGGGAGCCTGCTGCTGTGCTGCTGCCGCCATCTCCAACTCCATGCAGGGCTGATCTCTTCTCTAGTGCCGGATGTAGCCCTAACAAAGGGCCAAGGGTTTTTATATTTTTAATTTCTATTCTTGGAGTTGTATAAACCTTATTCTGCTTCTAATGAATATTTTATTTTCATCTCATATTTAATTTCTGTGATTTTAAATATGAAGTTTATACAACTGCTCTTCATGATCATTGAAGTAAAAATAAGATAGTTCATGCTTAAGGAAGATGCGATGTGCTACCACCTTAGATTAGGGTAGACATTTCATGCTAAACTAAAGATGGATTATGCCTAAATTACTTCTGTGAAATTTTATTCGAATGCTTATTAGGCTTGTAGCCAATTTGCATGTTAATCCAAGAATGAATTAAAATATAAATAACTCTTGTTCCGATGTTAGTAGTGAATTCCTTGCCCTAGGTTCTCCCAAATTGATATCATTTTAATTGTATTTTTTTTATTCAATTGCTTAGTTTAATAGTCTTCACAAATTCATCATTTTAAATATTTTTATTTTTAAGAAAAATAAATATACCCCAATCCCTGTGGATCGATACCCGTAATCGCTATCCTACCAGATACGTGCTATTGCGTGGTCTTTAAAGTTGACTATCAATTTTTGGCGCCGTTGCCGGGGATTGGTAGCATAGTTGTTTTTCTTTTTATTAAAAAAAAATTTTCAAAAAAAATTTTCGAAAAATAAAATAAAAATAGTTTCTATTTTTACTTTCCTTATCTCCTTCTCCTCTCTTACTAATTTTTGATTTTTCTTGGTATCATTTGATCAGGAACCAAAGAGGAAGTTTGGGACAATTAGAAAGGGAACGACTGAAAAAGGAATACTGTAGAGGTTTGCTTTTTTAAAAAAAATTGCTGGAAATTCTGGTAACATCTGAACCTTTCTTATTTAAATTAATTTTCTTTTTGTGGTGATTGTTTGATTTTAAAATTCAGCAAAAGTGTGAATGCATGCTTGCTACACATACACCAATTAATCCACACATAGTAGGGCAATCACCCCAACAAGATAAGAACTGGATTTCATCACCAGATTCTTGCCCAAATTAGGTGAATCTCACATAGCTATCACATTAATTTAAAATCAATTAGACGTTGGCCCCTAGGGACATTCGAGCTCAATAGGACGAAGATCACCGAAAGTTGCACCAATTTCGCTCTGCGGCTCAGTTGATGTCTAGGCAAGCTTGTCCCAAGGGAGACAGTTCATCTGTTCGAGGCAAGTGGTTTTTAAGTGGGACCTTTGCAACGCATCGTGACCCCCCACTTACCTGAAAGCGTACCTGGTCAACTAAGTTCATTAGACCGGATTGGAGGCTTAGGTGCCCTCTTCAAATCAGTTAGGAGCTGTCTAGTGATTTTAGGGCAATACAAGGATTTGACGTGTTTTCTTTTAGTGCATGCTTGACTTGACTGATCAAAAGAGTATAACTCCGTGCCGACAATCAGTCTTCCACAAATTTTCTTCCTTGGAGAACTCCGCATGAACCCGGTATGATTTGATAAGGATGCACTGCGTCTGGCTGAAGACGTTAAACTTTGCGCTTGTTGGGAGGCAACCCAATTTTCATAGGTTATTTTTGCATATTTTCTTGTCACATTTTTTTTTCAGGTGTCCTCATATTACTGATGCAACTAAGGTACAATGCTTCTATCCTCCATATGCATCATATTTTCGTAAAACAAAAAAATAATAATAATAATAATAATAATAAAATATTTAAAAAAATTAAAAAAAAAATATTGAGGACAATGTCTGATCTAGGTTGGGGGGTATAAGATTCGAATTTTTGAAGGAATTTTTCGTATTTTCACATTTTTAAGTGAATTTCAAACAAAAAAAAGTGAATTTCAACAAAAAAAAAAAACCTAATTTCTTGCTTTAGTGCTGAAATGATAAACACACAAAGTATATAAATCTAAAAAGCCCAATAACTAGTCAGGAGTAAGTCAATTTGAGTTCTTTTTATTAAAAATTCTTCTAGCGAGTTGTAAGATAATTTTTACTTTGGAATTTCACAACACACATGGCCTGCACTTCTAAGGATTAGGTTCAACATTATGTTACTAAGTCTAGTAGCAACCTTGAGTCCTGATGAATCATTCCTATCTAATTCACTATTATCCCGTATTTATTGTTTAAAAAAAGAGAGTGAATTTAGTCAGGTACATCGAAAAGGGCTACCTATCGTCAAAGGTCAGCGGGCTTGCAATGATGAATCCGAGCATAGGTCTGTAGGGGAGTCTTTATGGCCTAACACCTTTTGCCATCTGGTGTGGGAGTGTTGACTGAATGCTCGTTACATGGAGGAATCATTACAAGAGTAAAAATGCGTAATAAATATAAAATAAAAAAAAATAATAAAAAAATAAAAAATTGATTGAAAAAAAAGAGAAAGAGAAAATAATATTGACCTTGAAAAAGACGATAGTGTGAAAGCCGTCGTTGTAAAAATTCGAGTAAACTGGAATATTACAGATAAAGCCCATGAGGTATTAAAGTAAACATCCACAACTCTCGAAATTCTGCAAGTAGGATGATTTTGAATCAGTGATTAGGTCTTATCTGACCAATTCTTGGAAACTACTAGCTTTAGCAGTATTTTGGGGAATCTAAAACCTTAGCTTGTGTATGGTCCAGATTTCACCGAGCACCCAAGTATAAATTAGTCTTACAACTCTCTAATAGAAACTTAATAACTTAAACTTAAGTTGTATACTGACCTAGGATTTGGGCTGACTTAGTGATTAAAACTTTGTGTGCTTTTGAAATTCTTGGCATTTATGCATTTGAAATTAGATTTTATAAAACAATAACTCTTGAGTAGAGACAAACAGTTTGTGGGTATCTGAGCCGGAAACCCTCACGAGACAAAACTCGTCCACTAGGGCCACCTAGGGGTTTAAAGCCTTATTGCATACGGTAAATGCAATCGCGATTCCTGCGAAAGTGAGTTAGTTTTTATTTTTGCTCGAGGACTAGCAAAATGTAGGTTGGGGGGTGTGATAAGTGCTAAATAATGCATAAATTAATATCTTATTTATAGCACTTATCATTATTTTAATTCACATATTTTGTACATTTAACTAAAAATTGTATTACCTTCATGATTGCATTTTAATAAATTATCCAAGGTAATTCAAGTTTAATTTGATTATTTATTGATTAAGCTTAATGTGTACAGGTCGAATCAAATTCATCTGGGATGACCCCTGAACCTAAATTGCATGCACCTCATGAATCGAATCTTCCCAACCAATTAGAGTCGACCCCAATTTTCATTTTTCAACACATGGCCACCCCAAGTTCACGTATGTTCTCCCTGTTTCGTGTCCTAGCCATATCTAAGCTACTCTACCATAACTCCAACTGCAAGTCATCTCAGCCATTCATCACGTTTCACGAACTCATCTCCCCATCGTATCTCTATTCCGTTTGCATCCCATTCATAGTTCGGCATCCAAAGCTCCTTCCATGAAACAGAGCCGCATCTGGATGAACCCAAATCCCAGTCATCCCGTTCCACGCGGATTCAGCTCTTCGTCCCAGCTCCAACCTCTCTCACATCTAGCTTCATCATCCCGAGCTCCACGGTTCCACCAAACCAACCATCTCCCAGGAAACTTCCTTCGGATTCCTTCCACGTCCGTTCCAGCTCCTCTGTTCTCAACTGAGAACACCACCAGCATAATCCCAGCTTCATCTCTTCCCAACGTCCAAGCTTATCCTCTTCCCCTGTTTCGAGATCCCATCAGCCAAGATAAAGCCAAACTCTGAAATCTTCTCAACGCCCACAGGATGACCTTCATCTCCCAGCCATCTTCCGGATGAGAACCAGCAACCTTCTGCCGGACTACTCCCAACGGCCCAAGCCGTTCCCGAGAATCCAGATCCCATCCGGATTTGCTCCCATCCTCATCACATATCAGCTCAAATCCTCTGCATCAGCCCGAATCAAGCTATCCATCATCCACGTCCTTCCCAACTCTCCTGTATCCATCAACAAAAACCCATGCATCCGTTCCCTGTTATCAACCGATATCCAAACATTCCATCCTCTGTTTCGTGCGGATAAAAACCAGAAACATCTCCCGGATTTCTAGCCAACGGCAGCACAACCAAATGATCCCAACATCATCCTCTCATCCGAACTTTACTTCCCCTGTTTCGGAACCAATCCAAATCTTATCCCGTTGTGATCCATCTTCATCCAAACGTCCCAACTCCCCTTCTTCGGAACAGAGGATCATCCTTATCCTCTTCCGAATCAGGCCGAACTTCATCCCAGCAGCATCATCACCAAGCTCCCAGCCATCCCAACTTCCGAGATCCTCTCACGTCCACATTTCAGCGTCCCAACCGCGTCCAAGATATTCAGCCGTGTCGCCTCTGCGTTGAAGCCACATCACCAACATTTCGGATCACATCCATCCTCAACCGTGGGCACCGTTCCAGCATCCACATCATCCTCTGCATCCTTATCCTTGATTCGAAAGACGGGAGGAAAGAGAAGTGGGCAGTCTATTTAAAAGAATCGGACGTGAAGACCAAGGCCATTCATCCTTCCCCACTGGGGGGGGGCATTCCTCCTCTTCCCCACCAGGGGAGGGGACTGCTCCCATCCCTTCTTCCCCCCATCGGGGGCTGATCGATCAATCTCTCGGAGGCAAGTCCCACGGGAAGAAGAAGAGGAAACAGGGGAGGGAGTGAGCCACGGGAACATGAGAGAATAAAAAAATAAGAGGAGAGAGAAGAGTTTTGTTATTTTGAGAATATTTCAAAGAAAGAAATCATGAAGGAAGAGATGGGAGCCTGCTGCTGTGCTGCTGCTGCCGTCTCCAACTCCATGCAGGGCTGATCTCTTCTCCAGGGCCGGATGTAGCCCTAACAAAGGGCCAAGGGTTTTTATATTTTTTAATTTCTATTCTTGGAGTTGTATAAACCTTATTCTGCTTCTAATGAATATTTTATTTTCATCTCATATTTAATTTCTGTGATTTTAAATATGAAGTTTATACAACTGCTCTTCATGATCAATGAAGTCAAAATAAGATAGTTCATGCTTAAGGAAGATGCGATGTGCTACCACCTTAGATTAGGGTAGATATTTCATGCTAAACTAAAGATGGATTATGCCTAAATTACTTCTGTGAAATTTTATTCGAATGCTTATTAGGCTTGTAGCCAATTTGCATGTTAATCCAAGAATGAATTAAAATATAAATAACCCTTGTTCCGATGTTAGTGGTGAATTCCTTGCCCTAGGTTCTCCCAAATTGATATCATTTAATTGCATTTTTTTTTATTCAATTGCTTAGTTTAATAGTCTTCACAAATTCATCATTTAAATATTTTTATTTTTAAGAAAAATAACTATACCCCAATCCCTGTGGATCGATACCCGTAATCACTATCCTACCAGATACGTGCTATTGCATGGTCTTTAAAGTTGACTATCAATTTTTGGCGCCGTTGCCGGAGATTGGTAGCATAGTTGGTTTTTCTTTTTATTAAAAAAAAATTTTCAAAAAAAAAATCGAAAAATAAAATAAAAAAAAATAAAAATAGTTTCTATTTTTACTTTCCTTATCTCCTTCTCCTCTCTTACTAATTTTTGATTTTTCTTGGTATCATTTGATCAGGAACCAAAGAGGAAGTTTGGGACAATTAGAAAGGGAACGAGGAAAAAGGAATACTGTAGAGGTTTGCTTTTTAAAAAAAATTGCTGGAAATTCTGGTAACATCTGAACCTTTCTTATTTAAATTAATTCCCTTTTGTGGTGATTGTTTGATTTTAAAATTCAGCAAAAGTGTGAATGCATGCTTGCTACACATACACCAATTAATCCACACATAGTAAGGGCAATCACCCCAACAAGATAAGAACTGGATTTCATCACCAGATTCTTGCCCAAATTAGGTGAATCAATTCTCACATAGCTATCACATTAATTAAAATCAATTAGACGTTGGCCCCTAGGACATTCGAGCTCAATAGGACGAAGGATCACCGAAAGTTGCACCAATTTCGCTCTGTGGCTCAATTGATGTCTAGGCAAGCTTTGTCCCAAGGAAGACAGTTCATCTGTTCGAGGCAAGTGGTTTTTAAGTGGGACCTTTGCAACGCATCGTGACCCCCCCACTTACCTGGGAGCGTACCTGGTCAACTAAGTTCATTAGACCGGATTGGAGGCTTAGGTCCCTCTTCAAAATCAGTTAGGAGCTGTCTAGTAATTTTAGGGCAAATACAAGGATTTGACGTGTTTTCTTTTAGTGCATGCTTGACTTGACTGATCAAAGAGTATAACTCCGTGCCCAACAATCAGTCTTCCACAAATTTTCTTCCTTGGAGAACCCCGCATGAACCCGGTATGATTTGATAAGGATGCACTGCGTCTGGCTGAAGACGTTAAACTTAGCGTTTGTTGGGAGGCAACCCAATTTTCATAGGTTATTTTTGCATATTTTCTTGTCACATTTTTTTTTCAGGTGTCCTCATATTACTGATGCAACTAAGGTACAATACTTCTATCCTCCATATGCATCATATTTTCGTAAAACAAAAAAAATAATAATAATAATAATAATAATAATATAATAAAATATTTAAAAAAATTTAAAAAAAAAACATCGAGGACAATGTCTGATCTAGGTTGGGGGGTATAAGATTCGAATTTTTGAAGGAATTTTCGCATTTTTACATTTTTAAGTGAATTTCAAAAAAAAAAAAGTGAATTTCAACAAAAAAAAAATCTAATTTCTATGCTTTAGTGCTGAAATGATAAACACACAAAGTATATAAAATCTAAAAAGCCCAATAACTAGTCAGGAGTAAGTCAATTTGAGTTCTTTTTATTAAAAATCTTTTAGCGAGTTGTAAGATAATTTTTAGTTTGGAATTTCACAACAGACATGGCCTGCACTTCTAAGGATTAGGTTCAACATTATGTTACTAAGTCTAGTAGCAACCTTGAGTCCTGATGAATCATTCCTATCTAATTCACTATTATCCCGTATTTATTGTTAAAAAAAAGAGAGTGAATTTAGTTAGGTACATCGAAAAGGGCTACCTATCGTCAAAGGTCAGCGGGCTTGCAATGATGAATCCGAGCATAGGTCCGTAGGGGAGTCTTTATGCCTAACACCTTATGCCATCTGGTGTGGGAGTGTTGATTGAATGCTCGTTACATGGAGGAATCATTACAAGAGTAAAAATGCGTAATAAATATAAAATAAAAAAATAATAAAAAAAATAAAAATTGATTGAAAAAAAAAGAGAAAGAGAAAATAATATTGACCTTGAAAAAGACGATAGTGTGAAAGCCGTCGTTGTAAAAATTCGAGTAAACTGGAATATTACAGATAAAGCCCATGAGGTATTAAAGTAAACATCCACAACTCTCGAAATCCTGCAAGGTAGGATGATTTTGAATCAGTGATTAGGTCTTATCTGACCAATTCTTGGAAACTACTAGCTTTAGCAGTATTTTGGGGAATCTAAAACCTTAGCTTGTGTATGGTCCAGATTTCACCGAGCACCCAAGTATAAATTAGTCTTACAACTCTCTAACAGAAACTTAATAACTTAAACTTAAGTTGCATACTGACCTAGGATTTGGGCTGACTTAGTGATTAAAACTTTGTGTGCTTTTGAAATTCTTGGCATTTATGCATTTGAAATTAGATTTTATAAAACAATAACTCTTTGAGTAGAGACAAACAGTTTGTGGGTATCTGAGCCGGAAACCCTCACGAGACAAACTCGTCCACTAGGGCCACCTAGGGGTTTAAGCCTTATTGCATACGGTAAATGCAATCGCGATTCCTGCGAAAGTGAGTTAGTTTTTATTTTTGCTCGAGGACTAGCAAAATGTAGGTTGGGGGGTGTGATAAGTGCTAAATAATGCATAAATTAATATCTTATTTATAGCACTTATCATTATTTTAATTCACATATTTTGTACATTTAACTAAAAATTGTATTACCTCATGATTGCATTTTAATAAATTATCCAAGGTAATTCAAGTTTAATTTGATTATTTATTGATTAAGCTTAATGTATACAGGTCGAATCAAATTCATCTCGGATGACCCCTGAACCTAAATTGCATGCACCCCATGAATCGGATCTTCCCAACCAATTAGAGTCGACCCCAATTTTCATTTTTCAACACATGGCCACCCCAAGTTCACGTATGTTCTCCCTGTTTCGTGTCCTAGCCATATCTAACTACTCTACCAAACTCCAACTGCAAGTCATCTCAGCCATTCATCACGTTTCACGAACTCATCTCCCATCGTATCTCTATTCCGTTTGCATCCCATTCATAGTTCGGCATCCAAAGCTCCTTCCATGAAACAGAGCCGCATCTGGATGAACCCAAATCCCAGTCATCCCGTTCCACGCGGATTCAGCTCTTCGTCCCAGCTCCAACCTCTCTCACATCTAGCTTCATCATCCCGAGCTCCACGGTTCCACCAAACCAACCATCTCCCAAGAAACTTCCTTCGGATTCCTTCCACGTCCGTTCCAGCTCCTCTGTTCTCAACCGAGAACACCACCAGCATAATCCAGCTTCATCTCTTCCCAACGTCCAAGCTTATCCTCTTCCCCTGTTTCGAGATCCCATCAGCCAAGATAAAGCCAAACTCCGAATCTTCTCAAACGCCCACAGGATGACCTTCATCTCCCAGCCATCTTCCGGATGAGAACCAGCAACCTTCTGCCGGACTACTCCCAACGGCCCAAGCCGTTCCCGAGAATCCAGATCCCATCCGGATTTGCTCCCATCCTCATCACATATCAGCTCAAATCCTCTGCATCAGCCGAATCAAGCTATCCATCATCCACGTCCTTCCCAACTCTCCTGTATCCATCAACAAAAACCCATGCATCCGTTCCCTGTTATCAACCGATATCCAAACATTCCATCCTCTGTTTCGTGCGGATAAAAACCAGAACATCTCCCGGATTTCTAGCCAACGGCAGCACAACCAAATGATCCCAACGTCATCCTCTCATCCGAACTTTACTTCCCCTGTTTCGGAACCAATCCAAATCTTATCCCGTTGTGATCCATCTTCATCCAAACGTCCCAACTCCCCTTCTTCGGAACAGAGGATCATCCTTATCCTCTTCCGAATCAGGCCGAACTTCATCCCAGCAGCATCATCACCAAGCTCCCAGCCATCCCAACTTCCGAGATCCTCTCACGTCCACATTTCAGCGTCCCAACCGCGTCCAAGATATTCAGCCGTGTCGCCTCTGCGTTGAAGCCACATCACCAACATTTCGGATCACATCCATCCTCAACCGTGGGCACCGTTCCAGCATCCACATCATCCTCTGCATCCTTATCCTTGATTCGAAAGACGGGAGGAAAGAGAAGTGGGCAGTCTATTTAAAGGAATCGGACGTGAAGACCAAGGCCATTCATCCTTCCCCACCGGGGGGGGGCATTCCTCCTCTTCCCCACCATGGGAGGGGACTGCTCCCATCCCTTCTTCCCCCATCGGGGGCTGATCGATCAATCTCTCGGAGGCAAGTCCCATGGGAAGAAGAAGAGGAAACAGGGGAGGGAGTGAGCCACGGGAACATGAGAGAATAAAAAAAATAAGAGGAGAGAGAAGAGTTTTGTTATTTTGGAATATTTCAAAGAAGCAATCATGAAGGAAGAGATGGGAGCCTGCTGCTGTGCTGCTGCTGCCGTCTCCAACTCCATGCAGGGCTGATCTCTTCTCCAGGGCCGGATGTAGCCCTAACAAAGGGCCAAGGGTTTTTATATTTTTAATTTCTATTCTTGGAGTTGTATAAACCTTATTCTGCTTCTAATGAATATTTTATTTTCATCTCATATTTAATTTCTGTGATTTTAAATATGAAGTTTATACAACTGCTCTTCATGATCATTGAAGTAAAAATAAGATAGTTCATGCTTAAGGAAGATGCGATGTACTACCACCTTAGATTAGGGTAGACATTTCATGCTAAACTAAAGATGGATTATGCCTAAATTACTTCTGTGAAATTTTATTCGAATGCTTATTAGGCTTGTAGCCAATTTGCATGTTAATCCAAAAATGAATTAAAATATAAATAACCCTTGTTCCGATGTTAGTGGTGAATTCTTGCCCTAGTTCTCCCAAATTGATATCATTTTAATTGCATTTTTTTTATTCAATTGCTTAGTTTAATAGTCTTCACAAATTCATCATTTTAAATATTTTTATTTTTATGAAAAATAACTATACCCCCAATCCCTGTGGATCGATACCCGTAATCACTATCCTACTAGTACGTGCTATTGCGTGGTCTTTAAAGTTGACTATCAACGCACTTTGGCAAGAT
Source organism: Phoenix dactylifera (assembly GCF_009389715.1). Classification (NCBI taxonomy): domain Eukaryota; kingdom Viridiplantae; phylum Streptophyta; class Magnoliopsida; order Arecales; family Arecaceae; genus Phoenix; species Phoenix dactylifera. The sequence goes on from NW_024067801.1 coordinate 294,330, forward strand.
GACTTCTTCGTCTTTGCTATTTTAGGTCAGAGATTGATCATAAACTAGGACCCTGACTACAACTTTTCATTCTAAATCGCAACCTTGCACAATATAAACTGCTCATTGCCAAGCATTTCAGCATCTCTCCAGCTCAATGCCTGGAATAGGCCAGTTCTCAATGGAAACACTTGGAAATATATTTTTATAGAGCGGCATGATACAAAAATATACTTTCCAAAACTAGATATGAACCCAACTTGGCTTGAAGATGTTTAGATAGTCCTTTATAGAGAGTCTATGAAGTTGCCAGTGATGTTGTACTTGCTCCTCACCTCCAACACTTCAATGATACCTTCAAAACATCTTTCCGCAAATGACATGATGCTTGATCTCTCTATGTTCGGTCCTTGCATGGCAAATTAGATTGGGAAGCCAGTTTGAGAGCACTTTGGTTGTCACTCCAATAAATAGTAGGATCATGTAATAGGAAGATCAACATCATTGACCAATTGCCTCAACCAAAAACATTCATGGCCTACATGAATAAAGACTTAACATTCTACCTTGGTAGCAGAAACAAAGATCGTATCTTGTTTCTAGTTAGACTAGCTAAGCCACATAAGATCACATATATGTTGTCATCTAAATCACCATCCAAAGTGACATCCATATGCCAAAGAGGATTTTGATATAGACCATTTTAGCCATTATAAAAAGAATTGGATAGGATTCAAAAGTCAGATCCACCACATCGAAAAGCTAAATCGCATACCAAATTTTTGGAGACCATGACTTGCCTATATGGCACCCAATTTGAGATGCTCTTTATTTGAAATCGGGTAATTTTCAAAACCCTATGATGCAGTGCCACCCCTAAGGAATGTGGCCCATTGAGCGATCAGGATCAAATCCTATCTTTGGATCTCAAAATGGGCTAGTTAAAGCAAAATTTTTCTTTTCAGAAAAGACTTTGCATCATCAAAAATCTTCTAGACTTTGTCTTTTTGGAAAGAGTCTTTTTTTTTCCTTTATTCAAGCGTTCGGACATATCCTCCAATCCAAAAAAAATAGGTGGAGAGTGTGCAGATGAAGTTGATATATAAGTTGAATCTATGTCCTGTAGGATTTTAGCTTTTTTAAATTATTCTCTACTAATTATTTTTTTTTAGATAATTGTATCCTCTTTTAACTAAAAGATGAATCTAACACAAATTGTGCAAAGATGGATGTCACTAGTATAAATAAAAACTATGAATCTTAATTTGTTGTTCAATAATGAAAGATCCTACTTTCACCAATCTTTCTACTTTTTCGAAATTTTTTTGAGAGGTTGAGTTAAGTGGGTTGAGGAAATTAGTTCCTTCTCCCCGATAGAATCAAGTTGGTACTAGAACCTTGGTCCTCAATGTCTATGAAGCCTTAATTTATGGTCTAGATGTGTGAGAAGTACAAACAGATAAAAAAGAGCTACTAGAACTTGAAGTACATCAAAGAAAAAAGACGAGTATAGCTATTGCTTTATCTTAAGCTTTCCAACCATACTCTTATATGGAAAAATTCGCATACGAGATCAATTAAAATTGAATTCTACTTAATTATTCTCTTAATAGTTAACTTATTTGCTCAAGCAAGAACTAATTGGGGAATTAAATAATCCTAGATGGGCTTGGAAGAGCCCAATTGTATTAGATAAATCCAAGTCAAACAAAGTTTGACTAGGGTTTGAAGTGTGGATAACCACCTTTTCATAGTGCAACCTCTATTTTGGCCAGCTATGCAGCCCAAGAGAGGGGTGAATTGGGCTTTTCAAAAATTTAAACAAAATTGCAGCAGAAAGAGACTTTAATGTGACATAATATGCAGTGAAAATATGAACAAATGAATAAAACAATAAGCAAGAACATAAATCAAAGCACTGCAAATACAAAAGGTTTATAGTGGTTCGGTGCCAACCCTGCACCTACATTTACTCTCTAAAATACCCTTTTTGAAAATTTTTTCCATAATTTCTCCAAGATTACGACACCATTATTTTAACCAGCCTTACAACCAACCCAGTTGATTTTTACTGAAAATCAACCAAAACCACCACCAAACCTTTTTTAGGCTCAATACAATCCAATTCAAAATTTGGATGGACCTTCCTCTAAGTTTCAATTTCTGAAACTTGTTACAACTGAATATAAAAAAAAAAAGATATGTAATAAAATAAATTACAGCTCCTTAAAGATAAATAAACAAAAAAATAATGAAGCTTTAAAAGCAGTTGGTGGGCATGAATGAACTTGAATGCTCTTTACTAACTCTCTCAATAGTAGAGGATATGATCTTTTAGCTCTTATTGAATGCACTTGAATATTCTCTTTCTTTTCTAATCTTCTTTGATTTTTGCTCAAAGACTTGTCTTCCCTTTGGTGTTCCCATGCCTGTATATCATTAAGGAGTGGTTGGAAGATGTTTCTAGCCGTTAGATAGGCTGAAAGAGCCGTTGTGAGGCAAAAGCAGTTGTTCTGATATACAGAAAAACTAGTTATTATTGTTGTCAAGCGCAGGCAAGTCGACTCAACTTCTTCAAGGATTGACTTATGATCTTTAGGTGTCGACTCATCATCTTTAAGCGTCGACTCGTAATCTTTAAGAGTCGACTCGTAATAGCTCTTATTTTGTTGCGCACTATCTTTCATCTACGGCTATTGTGGGGTCGACTCTTTTGTTTCTAGGGCCGACTCTTGTTCAACAAGAGTTGGCTCATGACTTCATAGATTGACTCCCTAACATGCTGATTTTGACAGCTCTCTGTCTTTTGTCTATGGCCATCTTAGAGTCGACTCATTTGCTTCTGGAGTCGACTCTTATTCAATAGCAGTCGACTCGTAATCTTCATGGGTCGACTTGCTAACATACTGATTTTGACTACTCTATGTCTTTTATCTGAGACTGTTCTAAGGTTGATTCGTGTGATCCAGGGGTCGACTTGTGAAGGCACAAATTTTTCAGTACTCTCTATTTTTGTCTGAGATTGTTCTGGGGTCGACTCATGTGATTCAGAGATTGACTCATGAAAGCGTACTAGTCTAGATTAGTATGCAAAGGTCGACTCTTGAGACTACCTAAAGTTGAAGTCTTCTATTTTTGCCTGTGGGCATTTAGGAGTTGACTTAAAGTATTTCTGGGGTTGATTCTTCTTGTGCAAAGCTTTAAAAATTGAAGTTCTTATTCTTCTACATTGAGAGTTATAATTAATATCTTTTTTACTTTCTGCGAACATTTTAATACACTTTAAGCAATTGATTTGTAACTTTCTACTCAGATATTTTGTATTATTAAAATCAAAATTTTTAGGTCAATGCTCCACTTTCTCTCTTTTTTATGATAAGAAAATGAATTCAGCACACAAGGATAAGGAGGCACCAAGGGTGCCTTTCTTTTCTAAATTCCTAGTTGGATTCGGACTATGGGTTGGTATATGCGTCTGTGTGATGTAGAACAAGCTTTTCACTATCTCAAAGCACTCCTTTCGTATGAAGATACGACCCCTGTCCCCATCGATGCGCTCACTGGAAGAAAAGGGGAGATAATGAAAAGCCGTAGGGTCGTGAACTAGACTAGGCATCTAGCTTACAATTGGACAAAGAAAAAAAAAGGAATGATGTTATCCATTACCTTGCATTTGCATTGTTTATTCTTGTACAAGCACAATGATCTATGTTTCATCATTGGTGATTTTAAGTATAGGGTAATACTAAATCTTTCACAACCTTATTTTCAACATGCGGTTTGGAACGTACAACTTAATTCATAATTGAGGGCATATTTTCATCACCCTTAGGCTTGCTTGACGTATAAAAATATCGTTGAAGATCTCTCATTTGGGTGGTAACTCTTTTCTTCCTTCTTGAAAATGAAATTACTCTATGATCTCTAACAAAAAACAAAGTATAAATCAAATTAAACTTTGGTTGTTTAGCGGACAAAATTTCTATAAAAAGATTGTTGAAGATTTCTCATTTGGGCGGTGACTATTTTCTTTCTTACCCGGAAGGGAAATTACTCTATGATCTCTAACAAAAAAATAGAAATCAAACTACACTTTAATTGATAAGCGGCCAAGATTTGTACTAATCTGAGGCACCAGTGGTGTGTCAAAGAATCAATTTTTATATAAATCCACGGTACCCAACTTCTTATAATTCATGGTAGACTTAGTTTTGATTCAAGAGTTGGAGTTAGAGCTTACAATGTTAAAATATCATGCTTCTAACAAAAACCCATTATGTATATCAAACGGTTCGTACAATTTTGGCTTTATCACTCATGCCCATGAATTTGCAGCATACAAAGGAAACATCAAATACAAATTAATAAGACACGACATCAGACTGAAGACAAATTAAGGAACAAACAAAGGACTGAAACAAACACTTCACTCATATAAATCCTGCGTGGTTTTCTCCTGTATATCCTAATCATTCACCACCCTGCAGTTCTTCCTTATCTCCCCTTCATTCCCTGCAAGCACGTCGACGTTGCCCATGCGCACCATGGCCGCCGCAAACTCCTCGTTCCATTTCGAAGGATTTCTCGCATGATCGATCACCAATCTAAGCGTCGACCTGCTGCTAGCCAGCGTTTGATCCGATGTCAGCAACCCTTTCCCTTCAACAAATTTTTATAGTACTTGACGTCCAAATGATTTGGCGCTTTGATATCCAACGGCACCGTTGGCGCTGGCTGAGTCCTAACAGTCTTGGAAGGAGGAAGGCACCTTGCTTTCAAGAAGGTGGCAAGGTGGTGGTTCAAGAAGGGGTCTTGTGGGTGGGTAGCATTGAACCTATAGAGTCGGCTATCGAAGGAAGAGCAATGGGAGACACCAATGGAATGAGCCCCCGATAAGGTCACCATGTCTTTGGCTGATAGGCCCTTGCGGGCGAAGTTTCGTATGAGTTGTTTTGCATTGAATGTAGGGAAGGGGAGGTTCTGAACGACTTCAGAATCAATTGAGACCACGCCGTCGTGCCGACCGGAGGGAACGGAGTAGTCGAAGCCACCGGTTATGAAGGTGCTGTCACGGGCGGCGAAGGCAATGATATCGGCGCACGAGACGGTTTCTGGGCAGTAGGCTTCGAGCTCGGCCTTGGCGTCGTCGATCACCTCATAACCTCGGAGGCTACCATTGTTGACCGGGCTCAGTTTTTCTGATGGGTTGTTGGGTAGTGGATCCAGCAGAACTGAAGCATCACAGCCCTGTAAAACAATTCAGACAGTTTCAGTTGGTTGCACCTGCACTACCAGAAGAATAGCAGGTATAACTTGAGTCTTGCACTGCAGTGTAATTTATGGTAAGAGAAAACTTACGTGATACAATGTCCGGGCAGATTTATCAAACTTTAGTCAACTATCTGGATTTTGAGGTGAACCATCCATTAAGTGACCAAAAAAATAAAAAACGGCACATTTGAGAGGACAAGAAAAATCCACATTTAGTTGTGCAAAAAATAAAAAAAAAGGCATAACAAAAAAGTTGTCCTTTTCTTTTTTCTTTTTTCTTTTTTTTGAAATCCTTTTTTTTCGATAATTTAATTCCTTGCAAACTACAGGCCAAGGTAGGAGATAGACATTTGGACCATATTAAGGCTTCTCTTGCCAAAAAAAAAATATTAGACTGCCGAAAAAAATAGGCCACGTTTTA